>NC_079171.1:63260044-63568074 GCF_947568905.1 Ostrea edulis
TCGACCACTGTGTGACGTGTTCCATATCAATTATTAGCTTTAAAAAGATATAGGGCTCACGTTTGGTTTGATTGGTCAACAAGGGATGCTCACTCATCCTAGTCTCATCATCCTATTTTGGTATGTCCAGGAGTCTGTGCTTGTTCTGGTCTTAGATTTGCAGAGTCCGTTTTTATTGAGTGGTAACTAGCAGTTATTTAAGTACCACAGATATTGGCCGATGTTTGACACTCAGGGTAACAGCAATAAGAGTTCTATAAGATGCAAAAGCATGTCGTGATATGAAACATTGACCTTAAACTAACAGGCGGACGATTCTCAGTTTTTCAATGTGTGGTACACAGTGGAGGATCATCAGAGGACATTTCAGTGTTTGCAACACCTTGCATGAATAACTGTAAGGGTATTATTTTTAGTTAACTTTCATCGCAAACGTGATGATTTCAAATTCTTCATCGTCAACTTACCATATCTATGGAGAAATGTTTCATAATTAACTGCATATGGTGTTCATTTCTCTCAACTAATTCGATACGCAAGAGCTTGTTCTGCGTACAGTCAGTTTTTAAATCAAGGCAATCTACTGACAAACAAGTTGATGGTACAGGGATTTCAGCAGTCTTGATTGAAGTCAGCATTTCACAAATTATCTGGTCTTTATGACGATCTAGTTCGTCAATGCAACCTATCATTGGATCAAATGCTCTATGACGTGTTTGATACCTTCTTAGGCCGTTCTTGGCACACTGATTTTGATTAGGAATAACTCCGTGTACCTGATCAGAATATAGGGCTCACGGTGAATGTCCAAAGGACTGTCCCAAGGACTATTTTGTGTCATTACTATGCATTACTCGTAATCTGATTATCAAATGAATATTCATTAATCTGGTTATCTTACGGCCCCACCTCTTGCCCAAATATACGGAAGTATCAATATGCGTATGTGACGTCATTTGTCTTTTACAGCTGATCCCTTGTCAGAAACTATTTTTGAATGATTTCCAGTGATATATATCCAACACGTGCTTTAACCCTTCTATCCACTGTTTTAGACTCTATCCAAGCTCAGTCAGTGTATTTGGTGGACATTGATTCAATGAAGGAAAACTCGTGGATCAACGATAAAGTAGGGACAGCTGTGTTCATATAAAATTGGTATACTTCCAAATCGTTTTTAAAAATGAAATATAATGCAGATTTGGAAGGGTGTCAGATTACACATTGTGAAGAACTGAGGAATGAGAAAAAAAATCAGAACTGTTTCACAGAGTATTATGTTCGATAGGTCTAACTGTACACGATTTGTTTGGTATCTATGTAATTAGAGATGCATTTTATCCATCTGAAGTGACATGTTCATCAGCGCCAATAGTGGCGGATTTATGAGGGGGCTAAGGGTTGTCCCCTTTAGTTGAACTGATTTGGCAAATATTTTTGTTACTTTAGGGTGTTAAATCAAACATCTTCCTTTTGGATAGAAAATAGTACAATCATGCTTCAAACACGCTCCTGGTTTCGGTTTTAAAAAATAAAATTACTCTGAGATATATCCACATGTCCATCTTTATCCAATTGGAATACTGTTGTAAATAACAGGACTTTTGAGAAATATGCCCCGTATCTGGGAAAACAATAACCAGATGCAGAATGTAAAACTTACACGGTACCAATTTTGATGCACCAGATGCGTATTTCGACAAATAATGTCTCTTCAGTGATGTTCATCCGAAATGTTTAAAATCCGAAATAACTATGAAGTTTTAGCCAAAAACAGCGTGCCAAAAAAGTGGAGCAAAAGTCGTTCAAGGATAAGAGCTATGCATGAGGGAGATAATATAGACAATATAGATTTGGTTGTAATTATTTTACAGCATTTGATAAATCATCTATTACGCCTCGTCTTGGGACGATTTGGGTGGTCCCAGGTTGTAAGCTTTCCTACCAACATATGTTAATGATTTTTTAACTAGATATCAAATTTCAGATTACTCAGCCAAGGCATTGTACCAAAGGTCAAGGCAACTACATTCGCTGTACTGTTAAATAGATCGGATAAGATTCAGCCCAATTGGATGAAACTTAGAAATTTGTTCTGTTAAACATGACTTCTGGGTTGAGGTCTCTGCTGGTGGACTGTTAGTTCCCGAGGGTCTCTACACCCAGTAGCTAAGTACTTCATTACTAGCTTGAAAATATGAATGTACATTTAATTGTTGTTATAAGATTTAGAAATTCATTTCAAAATTTAGGATTATCTCCCTCATGCATAGCTCTTATCCTTAGACGAATTTGACTTCACTTTTTGGCTCGCTGTTTTTTGGCTATAATAGCTCTAAAACTTCATTGTAATTTCGGATTTCAAACATTTCAGTTGAGCTTCACTGAAGAGACATTATTTGTCGAAAATGCGCATCTGGTGCATGGAAATTGATACCGTATAAGTTTTACATATCTTGGTAAAGCACAAACTAAATTGTCAGAAAAGCAAAAACTGAAGTTCATTCAAACACCACAGGGGCTACCCGTCTGTAGTAGCAATGAACTGAATATAGTATATGTTCGTTAGGCGTTTGTGGTCTTTTGTAGCAGTCACAATGCTCACTGTAGTAATTAGAAATTATAATATTGATGGACCATTAAGTAATTATGATTTTAGGAAAAGTAACCAGCATGCGTTATTTAGACTAAGATTATCATACGTGAAGTATGTTAGCTTGGCTTATTTACTAGGAGCTCTCGAACAATGATAAGTAAAATAACTTACATTGTTTTATTTACTAAGAATTCTAGAACAATGATAAGTAAAGTAGCTAACATTGTTTTATTTACTAAGAATTCTAGAACAATGATAAGTAAAATAACTTACCTTGTTTTATTTACTAAGAATTATAGAACAATGATAAGTAAAATAACTTACCCTGTTTTATTTACTGATAGTTCTAGAACATTGGTTAGTAAAGTAACTTATCTTGTTTTATTTACGAAGAACTAGACATGCGTCTTTTATGAATAGTGCAATATGTGTTTGCTTTTGAAATTCACTAGATTACAAAAAAACCATTGGGTATTTTCTTCTGTGTACATATCGTATTCACTGATATGTAAACAGAAATCAAAACCTGCAATATACATCAACACTTCATCACCTGGAACAAAGTATTAGAAATATTCACTTTTAAGTAATATAATATCAATACTTTCATTCAAAGTTCCGAAATCAATACCTTTATGTCTCCGCGAAAATGCGGTTGTTTCAGCTTCATAAGAAGTAACCAGCAAACATATAGGTTAACGGGCTAGTGGACTGATTATTCATTACATATCAGAGTTTTATAGACACATTTGTTTTTGGCTATAAACCCTGCAATGAATGAATATGCAGATTAAATCCCTTAAGTCGTGCTGCAATATGTTATGGAGCTTTGTTCGTACCAACAGTCACAATTTAAAACATTAAACAGTAAGATATCATTAAAATACCCAAGGGTTCGGCGAAAAGTTTCAAGTAGTTAAGCATTGTATTAACCTTAAAAATGAAAAAAAAAGTTCGTCATTAACCATCACTTTCGCTCGAGTTGATAAAACATTTCATTTTCCAGCAAAATAAATAAATAAAAATTAATTGGACATTTCAAATTTAAACGTGGTAAATCTTACATTTATCGTGCATTTGATATATCGTATTGACCAAAGTTATATCTGCTTTACGATTTAATCAACTCATTTAAAAAAAATGAAAATCCGCTACTACGCAGTGGGGTTTAAGTGTCCAGAGTAAAGTGAACAAAACTCACAAAATGTAACTCAGTTCACTTCACACTATATGCCGCCCGTCGCGACGGACAGGTCAATAGTTGTATCGCGGAAGAATCTCATATTTTCTTGCTATTTACTACCTTCATCCGGTTTTCAAGTTATACATGTTTCCATCGGTTTGTCAAATGATTTGTTTTCAGTTTTCTTTCATAATATATCATTTTCAAGTGTGTAAAACGTATACGGTACCAATTTTGATGCACCAGATGCGCATTTCGACAAATAATATATCTTTAGTATTGCTCAACCGAAATGTTTGAAATCTAAAATAGCAATGAAGTTTTAGAGTTAATATAGGGAAAAACAGTTTGCCAAAAACTGGAGTCAAATTCGTCTAAGGATAAGAGCTATTCTTGAGGAAGATAATCTTTAATTTTGAAATGAATTTCTAAGTTTTATAACAATAATTAAATATACATCCGTATGTTCAAGCTAGTAACGAAGTACTTAGCTACTGGGCTGTAAAGACCCTCGGGGACTAATAGTTCACCAGCAGAATCCTCGGCCCAGGGGTCATAATGTAAAACTGATACGGTATCACTTTTGATGCACCAGATGCGCATTTCGACAAATAATGTCTCTTCAGTGATGCTCAACCGAAATGTTTGAAATCCGAAATAACTATGAAGTTTTAGATCTAAATATAGCCAAAAACAGCGTGTCAAAAAGTGGAGTCAATTTGGTCTAAGGATAATAGCTAGGCTTGAGGGAGATAATCCTTAATTTTGAAATGAATTTCTAAATTTTATAACAGCATATGACTAAAGTAATATTTATATTATATTGTGACATTAGACGCTTCCGGAGTTCATGAGGAAGTGTTCCACTGATCCTTATCACTTTTAATTTTTATCATATCAATGTCGACAGATGAACACCAAACTCCGAATGATTTGAGGACATCTACCACATCTGCCGAGGTAAAAGAAATGGCTCTATAGTAGTAGTTCATCAATACAACCTATCATTGGGTCAAATGTTATCGGACGTGTTTCATACCGATTGATCAGGAAATAGGGTTCACAGCAGATGTGACCAGTCGACAGGGGATGCTTATTCATGCTAGGCACCTGATCCTACCCCTGGTGTGTCCAGGGGTCCGTGATTGCCTAACTATATATTTTGTATTGCTTATAGGGGTTATGAAATTGATCATTGTTCGTTATGTTTGCCTTTCATCAATTGCATGATGACGTATAAATCAAGCAAGGGATACTACAATGAGACTGTGTAATGCTTAGTAGACGACATCCCATCGACTATCACTATGGTTCAATCACTATGTATCAATCTTATACTAGATATATGTACTTGTAGGTAAATGTTCTCATGGTTGGCAGTCGGAGGAAATTACCTTGACACAGAGGGGCTGTTTATCTGGGCCAGAGGGACGGACACGAATTTCCCTTTTTGGCGTCCAGGTGAACCCAATAGTTATACTATAAATCATGACTGCATCGTACTCTTGTACCCTGGTGGAAATTGGGATGATTTCCATTGCTTCTATCGCCGGACACATTTATGCGAAAATGATGTTTAAACATGGTGAAATACATTTATCCAATTGTTCTTCCCGAAACCTGACGTCAGTGATGGTGACTGAATCGCACTCTAGTACAATGTTAGAAGATTACTTATTGCTCTCGCTTCTAATTTTCACAACCACATTGTCTATATGAACGGCTTCTTGTCTAATGTTATACACATTCTAAAACGTTTCCCGGAATTTCAATAATCTGAGCACATAAAAGTGCCATACTATAAATATGCATTGACTGGTACTTGTATGACGTATTGTAGCATTGCTATTTTGTGTACTCCTTTTCTAGTGATCATGATTTCCTTTGAAATAAGTGCTTACGATTTGTTACTCTCTTGAAGAAAAAAAAGTGGGGCATTGCAGACATCATACTGATTACTAAATGTAAAAATTATAACTGAAATTTGGGGGTGGCTCGCATAAAGTTCACCTGTGCTCATTTTACTTTGAAAATATATGCATATCATGCGATATTCCTAGAAAAGAATCATGATATTTTTATGCATTTTCTTTGTATAATATTTTGGCGATTATCACATCATAATCCTGCAGTATGCGTATAAAAATATTGCGATATTCATGAACAAGTTTGAAAAATGATATACAGTAAAATCTACAAAACAGAATCTTTTGATATTATAAATGATAGTATCTGGTGGTAAACCCCTTATAATGCCAAACCCGCTACATTAAAAAAAATGGTCTTGAACACATGGCAATACATCGATGGAGCAATTTATATAATACCAACAAAAAATATGTAGAGCTAATGAAACATATACAATATATATGATATATTTTACGAAACAACAGGAAAACATCAAACATTATATCGTTTGGCATGTCATTTTCCTGGATACAGTTCCGTGTAAAATGCGTGTGAATAAAATTCCCCTTTTTACCGTATTGACTATATTCCGTACTTGGAAACGAATTGTAAAATCAGCTGGTGATACCGCCTGTACTTTTCATATAAGAATATCACACTACTAAATAAAACAGCATTTCTATATAATGAAAATGAGTTACTGGTGATTAAGATCAAACATTGCTTAACCTGCATACTCACCTACAATGAAACGCTGCCTAAAATGAATTACCATTGCAAACCAATCGATGATGATAATGAGAAGAAAAAATAAACAGTTATAATAAAAATCAAGAATACAAGAATTTACATAATGAAATATGGCTTTTCAAAACTAGAGATATTCAACGCTACTGAAAATCATAGTACGGAGTTTCTTAGATATATTTTACAATTATTAATTGAATGGGATACTGTATCTTAAGAATTTGCTATTATTGTATTATCAGTTCGTCAATGCAACCTATCATTGGGTAAAATGCTGTATGACGTCTCCTTCATGCATATATCTTATTCTTGACCGAACTTAACTCCTGTTTTTGGCACTCTAGGTTTCCTTTTAGTTCTTAAAAAGTTTATTGTTAGTTCGGATTTCCAAAATATCTGCTTGGGCATCACTGAAGAGACATCTGTCGATATACGCATCTGGTGCATCCAAATAGGTACCGTATACGTTTTTCATTACGACCCCTGGTTCGAGGCCTCTACTGGTGGACTGTTAGTCCCCGAGGGTCTCTCCAGCCCAGAAGCTAGGTACTTCGTAACTAGCTTGACAATACGGATGTATATTTAATTGCTGAGATAAAATTTAGAAATTAATTTCGAAATTAAGGATTATCTCCCTCATGCATAGCTATTATCCATTGGCGACTTTGGCTCCGGTTTTTGGCACTCCAGTTTTCATTTTAGCTCTTACAAGTTTATTGTTATTTCGAATGTCCAAACTTTCGGCTTGAGCATCACTAAAGAAACACTTTGCCGAAATGCACATTTGGTGCATACAAATTGGTACCGTATGAATTTTACATTACGACCCATGGGTCGAGGCCTTTGTTGGTGGACTGTTAGTCCCCAAGGGTCTGTACAGCCCAGTAGCTAAATACTTCGTTACTAACTTGAAGATACGGATGCATGAAAGGTGAAGACAATGAACCGTGATCAATTTCATAACTACTATAAGTAATACAAAACAAAAAGTTGGGCAAGCACGGGCCCCTGGACACACTAGAGGTGGGATCGGGTACTTAGAAGGAGTAAGCATCCCATGTCGACCGGTCACACCCGCCTTATCTGTAGTCAAATCAGTGTGCCAAGAACGACCTAACAATTTATATAAAACAAGTCAGACAGTAATTTATTCAATGGTAGATTGTATTGACGTAATATATCTTTATAACGACCATAGAATTTACCGACTTCAATCGAGACTTTTGAAACCCCAGTACCATCAACTTGCTTGTCAGCAGATTGCCTCTATTTAAAAACTGACTATACACAGAACAAACTCTTGCGTATCGACTCAGTTGTGAGATATAAACACCATAATATGCAGATGATAATGGAATATTGCTACATACATATGGGAAGTTGAGTTGTCCGTTTGCCGTTAATGTCTACTTTCAATAAAAATATTGAAGTGTGAAGCAGAAGTGGACGACTCTCTGGGGTCTTTTATTTCGAGCTCACAGTGATATATCTAATCAATATATAAATGAAAGTTATCCTTGTTAATGGAGAAAATGTCGTCGATATACTAGTATCTAAAAGTCGAGTTGAAGGCCATATTTCTTCTTTTAGCGTATAAGCCTTTGAATAAATTCTGCTTCATATAAGTATAGAAACAGGTTAGCCAAGAGGGGAACACAATTCGTGCCCATGGAAATTCCAACAGATTGTTTGAAGACTTGATCACCAAATAACATGATGATATTGTAAACGAGGTACTATAGCACATTTTTATAATTTCAACTTCAAGGTACTTGTGCTTGGAATCAGAACGGTGTTTAACAAAGTAAGTTTGTGGATCACTGATCACTAGATATGCTTCTAGACATTAACAACAAACTGATAACTCAACTGTATGACAACCACGATGATTTCAGCATCTCCATCGTCAGCTTCACATATTTATGTAAGCCCATAATCACCTGTATATGGTGTTTATATCTCTCAACTGATTTGATGCGCAAGAGCTTGAATAAATATTACGTCTTTAATTCAAATTTCAAATATATTTTATTGATAAACTCAAAAGGATTGTGCGATAGACATAGTATATGGAGGTCCTCTATGAATAATGTCACTTAAAGATACTGATTATCATTGTTTCGTCTTTGCTGTTGGTGTCTTTTTTGTTTGAAGAAAGGTGATTTAAGGGATATAATTGGATACCAGAACACAACCATATGTCTAGATGCATTGAATTGTTTGTAAATATTGATGCATCATCTTTAGTAATGTGGTATCAAATAAATCACAAATAATCAAGACATATTTTTGATTCGGGGATGGGAGTTGGTAGCAAGGGAGGCAATGCAAAGCAAAACGACAGACGTCTATTTTAGAGTTAGTACTTCAATTGATTAGAAAATAGATGTACATGTCTGAGTTATAAGGTAAAAAAAAACTTGCAAAACTTGGTATCCATCATCAGTACACACTAGTTTATGGTACTGGTATGTGGATTTGTCAATAATAAAAACATTTGGAACACAACCCTTTCTTCATTATTACGTTTGGCCCGATATAAATGACTGGGAAAATTCAATATTGCCGATTTTGGGAATTTATGGATTTCCATTCCATATTCCATGCTACTTTTGAATTTGATTTAAAACAGAGAACCCCCAAATAAAGACACAAACTGCACATAAACAAAGCATAGAAAATGATAAAAAAAAATGCAACAACAATAAAACCCGGGTCGATATCGATTAGCGAAGACAATGAAGCAATGTTCGTATCCTTAACTTGAGATACTAGCACCTGCAAGTGATGTTTTCTTTGGTTTTCAAATTTCTCGTTTAAATGAAGAATTCAGGACGAGGAAACTTTCAAAAAGGCTGTAGGAGGTTTGACAGAAATCCAGTACCGTTTCCATGCAAAACAAGGTGAGATGAAAGAGCGAAAATAGCAAATTAAATTATTTTTATGTTTGAAAATAAAAACACAACAACAAGGAAATGAACAAAAACAGGGACACAACCCTTGTAACCCCATAGCAATTGAGTTCGAGTACCCATACTGGATTAAAAAACCCCAATTCAGGTTGTCGTAAATGTTCTACTAAGCCCTTATATTTACTCCTAATGAAACTATTACAAGCTGTGAAGGAGAAACGTCAGTGGTACATATACCAAAATATATGGGAGAATTGGTTTCAATGAAATTATAGTAATTTCAAAACTCCTATAAATAATACAAAATCAGACACAGGGTGAGGACATTGCAGAGGTCGGATCAGGTGAGAGGGGGGATAGAGCAAGGGAAATAAATCATCGAAAATAACTTCAATAAAAATAAAACGCATGAATATCCATGTAGTGTGATCGTACATATTGCTTTGTGAAACAAAACTTAAATATACGCTCAAGTACTATGATGATGGAATCAGAGAGGCGATGAAGTTCATCATTGACAATATACATTTAAATTAAAGAAAATCTGTATCCATGTGGAAAGTTTATTAGAAGAAAAAATATTTGATTGAGATTTAAGTTGGAAAATTAATCCATGTCATGTCAATGTTGTAATCATTTCTAAGCTGCTAAAATTGATATGTACTGTTCACTATGATATTAGTAATTTCGAATTGTCATCACGAATAATCATCGTCGCACATCCAATTAACCGGCTTATACATAATTTATTAATACGTTTGACGGTTCACCTAATGAACACATCCCTTTAACCATTTAAAGTTACATCTTCTTCAATTACAAGGATGTTTGAAAACAAACAGAACAAGTGTTTTATTGACATTCCTCTTAAACCTCTTGATACTGTTTCTGATTGTCGCCTATGTAAAGAAAAAATTATTTTAACTTTTTTGAAGTAGAAAATTGTAATTTTTTGTGATTGTAAGATTTTTCAGGCAATGGAGATGAATATAAATAATAAAAGATGCTTCTATTGACACGTATGCTCATCATTCATATTATTGATTCACTGACGCATAAATCATGGATTATTAAAATCCCGCATTAGACACATTGAAATAAAAGTACATATCATATATCCTTCTGTGTTTAGTAAACCAGAAATGATAAAAGAATTAGATAGGTTACATGAGGAATATGTTTTGGTTCCAGCTGCTAGCAACATCATTGTCTTTGTTTGTAAAGCTCATTATTACAACTGTATTTTCAACGAACTTGGTATTAATTCCACTTTTGATAATCGTTCTTATACTCCAACTGCCCTTTCAAAAGATGAAATTCTTCAAAATCATGCTTCAGTTTTAGACACATTTAATATCCCAGTCAATGGGTCGAATGAATATGAGTTACCATACCTATACTGGATTCCTAAACTACATAAAGCAATCAAAGAAACATTCTGGACCCCCATCTTTGCTCCTGACGAAAGTATTAACAGCTGTGAAGGAGAAACTTCAAACTTATTGTGCGACTACATATGCCAGAAGTGGTATTAATCAAATGTGGATGTTTGAAAATTCTAAAGAACTTTTAATAAACTTGAAATTGCAATTTTTTCCCAAATCAATAACATTAAAGCCTCCGGCTTTTCAACACTATACACGACCATTCATCAAAATGAATTAAAGACTAGACTTTTTGACATTATAGACAGCTGCTTCTTCAACAAAAACGGAAACGTACATATTCATATCTAGTGAGCAGTCATCCAAAAAATATTTTATTAAACACCACTCTGATTACACGCACAAGTACTCTGAAGTTGAAATAAAAAGTATGCTACAGTTCCTCATTGACAATATCTCCGTGGTCTTTGGTGATAAGGTCTATGTCTAGGCACTACAAAGTTTGTTTATAATTAAAAAGTTTGGATGCAATAGTAGAAGTATACTTCTAGGAAATACTAGGTGTTTACTTGCAATTGATATCAGTTGGAATGAATGACTGAACTTTTTTCGATGAAGAATGATGTTTATTCCTTAAGGAACTGGCATGCTGATTTGGAAGGAATATCATATATGACCCGTGGTGGTTTAAAGAGCCTGTATTGGCAACATCCGTATCCATAGAGTTCTTTCTGTATCCAGGTGTTGAAAAATCCAAGTATACACTAGCTTTCGCTTCTTCAAATAACGTATGAAAAAACCATCAATTAAACAGAGCGAATATGGTGTGGACTTGGTTGTCTGTTAACGTAAGGTAAAGGTGAATCAAACATAACATCATTTATAGCTGGTATTTTATATGAACAGTCACAGACACAGATCAAATTCGACGCTTCGCGTCTGGTGTGATCTGATGATTCGCACTTATCAACTCACTGTTCGTTATCTTCCCCTTTCCTTCATTGATTTATTAATGAGAATGATGAATTTTACCTCTACCTATTCATGTTAAAATATTCAAAAAATTGTCCAGAACATCTTGCTAAGTCATCTTATTAAAAAAAAAATAACTAACAGTGATCAATTTCCCAAAAAGAAAGCAAATTCAATATTAAGAAGTATTAATTGATAGATATTAACGACAAAGGAAAAACTCAGTTTTTTTTTATAAAAGAGGTGATTTCCGCTTCTCCATCGTGAACTGACGATGTTTATGTTTCTATATATCCATTGTTTGTTATCTTCGCCTTTCAAGAAGCAGAGTTTATTCAAAAACTTCTACGTGAGAAGAAAAAATATCTTGATGTGGCCTTCAATTCGACATTTTGATATATTGACGACGTTTTGTCTATTAACAATGATAACTTTAATTCATATGTCGATCCGATATATCCCCGTGGGCTCGAAATCAAAGACACAACAGAGTCGATCATTTTGGCTTCATACTTATACATTTTATTGAAAGTGGACATTAACGGCAAACTGACAACTCAACTGTATGACAAACGAGATGATTTCAGCTTCCCCATCATCAACTCCCCATATTTATTTGGCAATATGTCGTTATTACCTACATATGGTGTTTATATATCTCAACCGATTCGAAACACAAGAGCTTGGTCTGCGTATAGTCAGTTTTTAAATCGAGGCAAGCTATTTACAAACAAGTTGATGGTACAAGGGTTTCAACAGTCTCGATCGAAGTCAGCATTTCGCCAATTATATGGTCGTTATAACGATCTAGTTCGTTAATACAACTTATCATTTGGTAAAATGTTGTCTGGTGTGTTCCATAGTGACTGTTAGGCTGTTCTTGGCACACTGATTTTGTCTACGGATAATTCCGTTTACCTGATCAGGATATAGGACTAACGGCGGGTGTGACCGGTCGACAGGGGATGGCTACTCCTCCTAGGCACCTGATCCCACCTCTGGTGTGTTCAGGGGTCCGTCTTTTCCCAACTATCTATTTTGTATTGGTTATAAGAGTTATGAGATTGATCAATGGTTGTTGTCGTCACCTTTCATGTAGCAATATTCCATTATCACCTGGATATGGTGTTTATATGCAAAGTAAAGATAACGAACGCGTCGTATTCACAGGAATCTGTCAGTTTGTCTATAATAACAATATTAGTGGTCGCACCGGTGTGTACCATACCACCCCTTAGTAATTAGGGAGTGGTATGGTATATACCCTCAATTATCAATAGGCATACTATTATTACAGACAAAATTATTTGTTCCAGTGGTGTATTTTCGCTCATTACTTCATTGGGAAAGAGCTGAAAAATAACATTGATTTTTCTATCCTCTCATGTGACACCCCCTGAATACTGTTATATCTGAACTTACAATGTTTCTAAAAAAAAAAAAATAGAAATTATCATCTAGAGGAGAATTGTCTTATCTTTTCCCCATTATTGAGTTCTCTATTCTTTCGCAAATTCACATGGTCTACAAATCATTTTCGGTGTCAATGTGGATTATATTCCCATATGTCAGCTGCCAAGGTATGCGTATGCTGCACCGAATTGCCAAGGGTTGATGAGGAGAGGGGAGTCATTCAACAAGGAACTGGCATGCTTTACTGAACACCCTGGGTTTTCATCAGTGTGTTTAAATGTGCATGAGCTCGAGACGGCATAATACCAACACCCAGTATGGAGACATGAGGGCAACAATTGAAGAGCAAGTCAATTTTTTATTGATTTAATCAATACAAAATTCACATGACCATTGGGTACGATTGCTAGTTTATCATTAGTGAATAATTCCAAACATTTCCCGGAATTATAGGCGCAACAGATACATAACACACAGGCAATTTGTTTGATGATGCTAGGGATACCTAGGGCACAAGGTGCGAGTCCCTCTACCCTCATATGCTGTGACGGAATTCCTTTGCCTCTGAGGAGTATCAAGGATTCAATGCACCTGAATGATGGTATGATTTAGTTGAAGCAACTTTTTTAAAAAACAAATGTACGATTCATACATGATGCATACAAAAAAATTCAAGCACAACATTCTAACAGAAATGGCCCAAAAATAATACATCAATTTTCTAGAAAGCATCAGCTACACAAACAATATTTCAAATAAAATGTGTCCGTACCCAGGAAGGGGACGAGGACCCTGCTTCCATGTTCCCATTTTTTAACTCTTACAACTATTATATATACTATAAAGCTAATACTACATATACTATGCTAATATTTCATTCTATAAATTATTTGCAAAAATACACTGTTGCATGAAAGACCAAACAGATTGTTACCCAACGGTCAGACCCTATATCATGGTTGTTCCCAGTCTTTTTTTATTTGTAAAAAATAACAAAATTTGTTTTCACAACCTACTCCTCTATATGACTTCGGTTCAAATTTAAACAAAACCAAAGATAAAGGTGTTTCACAATGATTTAACATTTTTAAACAAGATTAAAATAGAGCACATCTGTATGACCAACATATTTGTTATCTGCTTTGCTAGAATGTCCAAATAGCTAGTATTACGTTTCGTTCACATTCACACGGATGTCTCCTTCCGACTGAACCTCGATGTAAAATGTAGCATTGCTTCTTTTTTATCAGGATGGAAAAATTCACTGCACAGTGAAGGTGGTTGAGCTGGCAATGAGCATGGTAATGGTTCTGATGACCCTTGAAAAACCAAATAAGTCTCCTTTATCAGGACTGATGGGCTGGAATAACTGGACACTATTTGAAATTTTATGTATGCTTTATATCCTTATAAATAAATTGCACTTTACTATATGTATTGTATTCTGATAAATACATTTGTAATACAAATTCTCATTAACTTTGTTATTGCTGTTTTAAACTTGATTGAAAGAAAAGTGAGCAATACAAAAATAGTAAAAGTGCCATGCCAATTAATTTTGATATGAATTATGATAGTAGATTTAGAAATACATTCCTACTAATTGTTGGATCAACAGGCTTCCTACGAACACTTGAACTTCGGGAAGCTGATTTTAAATTTTTGGACCCCCTCCTTCGTTATGTCATGCAGCCTTGAGGAATTCTCATCAAAATTTAGAGCAGCAATCATCAACCTTTCCCAATAACAAAGGATAAAATAATTGTTACGATAGTGCTTTATAATGTATTTATTGTAATTCTTTTATTATTTTGAAATAAAATGTCCCCATGTAAATATTGAAATAATTTGCAGTGGTGGGATCCTGATCATTCAGAGGGGGATCCCGAAGGTCGAAACCCTCCCCTTTCATCAGAAAATGTTGCTAAAAACACCCACACATATAGATGGTGGAACCCCCATCCCCCCCCACCTTTAACAACTAAAATTTAATAATGGTATAACCCCCCCCCCCTTTCCAAAATTCCTGGATCTGCCCATGATTTGTGTAAATTAAATTAGTGAAGAGGGGTTTCCATCACATGTCATTTTTGGAAATGATTTAATTTAATTTTCATTAACGTATAAATCCAAAGGATGTACATGTAGGAGTTATAACAGGGGTTACAGGCCACCCACTCTAGACCCCTCAGCCTTCATTTGATTGATCAGAATTTGTATCTTTGCAATGTTAACATTCAATCGTGTTGGAAAAATAATATTGCCCACTAAAAGAGTAATAGAAGTCTATGTATATTTAAATTATGTAAAGTTCTTGATAACATTGCTAAGATAGGTCAGTGGATCTATATGACATAATATGTTTAAACGGCAATCTAATCCAGGGTCCTGATCAGATGGGGGCATGTTAGAAACTCGTCATATGGTACGCGTATTGTAACTTATAAAGTGAAAAAAGTTAATAAACGTCACAGACTACAATACAAATTATCAACTTTCTTACCGATGAAATCTTCATAATAAAGTTACACACGACCTACCCTATTTTTCTCCAGCTTGACGGCAGCCTGGCGCTTGGGTTTAGGCTCGGGCGAAGAGAGGAGGGCAAGGTTGAGGTCAGCCACTTTCCTCTTAGGATAAAGCGATAGAATCGCACCAAGGCAGAGGCGTTTTTTCGCAGGAATTACAAATTCTCTCATCAGTGAAAACTGAGCCTGGAAACATCCGTCCGTGAAATGCGCACTACAAATAACAGTATGCTGGGACGATCCTGTCCAGTCTGCACGGGTCAGTCTCACAAATCGAGTCTATGGTGCTCTCTGTCGCTCGTCCTTCGGGTAAACATGGTCGGAAACGGTGTCCGAGGGCCTGTTGTTGCTTCCTACAACTACACACATGCGTCCCTTACTCTTACTTGTCATTTCTCTTCGAATATTTTCTTCTTTAATACTCTCGTCTTGTTGTGAAGAAACCGCCAATGATGGGTTGTGACGTCAGATCCGGTATTACATTTTCAGTCTCGTTTTCGGCATCGTAAAAATGTGAATTTACGAAGAAGGTTGTTTTTGCCCATTATATCGTTTATTGATTAAAAATTAACTGAAATAATTTTACTATTGGTATTTATTTTTAAAAATACATAAGATAAACCAAAATGTATATTTGACTTCCGGGACACTTTAAATCCTGATCAGGTAAACGGAGCCATCCGCAGTCAAAACCAGTGTACCAAGAACGGCCTAACAATCGGTATGAAACACGTCAAACAGCATTTGACCCAATGCGAGGTTGCATTGACGAACTAGATCGTTATAACGACCATAGAATTTGCGAAATCCTGACTTCAATCGAGACTGTTGAAACCCATGTACCATCAACTTGTTTGTCAGTAGCTCAACTGATTCAATACACAAGAGCTTGTTCTGCGTATGGTTAAATGGAGGCAGAATACTGATAAAATGTTGGTGATGCGAGAGTTTGAACAGGCTCGTTTCAATAACATGGCCTCACAATACTGTTGGTGACTTCTCCAGTGTAACGCTTAGATAGTATCTTATTTTATGGTGGGTCGATCCTCATGTGACTTATCAATATTAATGGTTAAATGTGGAAAAACTGTATTAATTTCCACTCAATATAGTTTAATCTAATCAATAACCAAAGAAAATGTGTATGTTGCCACCCTTTTAAAGATGTCAGACATACAAAAACAGATGTATATTATGAAAATTAATGCAAACTTGTTGAAATGACAAATTTTAAATGTCAACAGTTTAAGGAATCTGATAATTCATAGATATAATATGTCTTACGGCGTGACCGTGCTTGAGGGCGAAGCAAAAGGTATTGGCATTAGTATCTATATCCTAAAGAAGACAAAAATCAACCCAAAGTTAGCACGAGGACAGAGCTTCATCAAAGCCTCCTAATTTTGGACATTTGATCCGCCTATATATTGAACGCTGGAAATATAACGCAATTGATGTAAACAGTACATTGTGACGTCATATTCAGCGTCGTTATTTAGCAAATTTACAAACATAGCGTTTGAACCAGGGAAGACGAGATTCAAAATGGAGGAATACATGTCCACGTACTAATATTCGAATCGACGTCATTGCTACCAAACTTTTCAAGTTCCATACGTATGGTTTAATTTTTCATTATTTTCATATATTTTCCTTTTAAACATGTATATACGTGTTACCTATAAGGAGACCTCCGCTCTCTAATAAAAATTAATTGTGGATATTAGGGAAAGCATTGTGTCATAGACATGCAGTAGAGGAAATTCCAGCATAGGAGTTATTGCCCTTGACAACATTTTAAAATTTATAGATAATTGATTATCTATGGAAATTTTAAATTTTTTCAGTATCAAAAGTTTACAAAATTTTGTTATTTTATTCAGTGAATAAAGTTCCTCTGAAAGATATATTTCAATCATGAGCAAAATTTAAATGGATAAAGATTTTGCAAAAACCTATGACATCACAAGAGGATCGATCAACCTTAATTAGATTGACAAGGATTTTTTTAATGATTATAATTAACATGCACAATAGGTAAAATTAGTTGGCGGAGGATATACCTAGATCTAGATTGGTTATGATAGAGCTCATCCAGGTATCCGATTAAGTATTAGCATAGAGGAAATGTTTCCTACGGATCCGACTATGTTATATATATAATATTTATAATGTGTTTGTCTTTTAAGTTTTAAGTCTCGGAGTTTCTTGACAAGGTTTATCTTGCAAGGATAACGGCTTCATTAAGGCAACGGAAACATTTTCTGTACCGTATGTAGTTGTAGAAATCGTCCCGATGTTCCGATGGGATTGACTGAACACTTCCATTACTATAATGTTCCCTTTAGTTAATCAAGCCGATCTGTGAGCATTCCTGGAAACTAGTAGAGGGGTCTGTTATATACACAAACATATTGACTGTGCAGAATTCAGTTGTGTATGATCGACGATTAAACCCATTGAATGCTTCCCTTAAAGTTTCTCAAACAATGATATACGTTGTACCTCCGCAAACCCAGAAGGTCTTGTGTTCTCTGTTATATGTATTTATTCATTGTGTGCTCATTCATTGCAATATATCAAGTATTGTACGTAAGCAAGGGTAACATGGTGATTTTCATCCCTCAGAAAAACCAAAACATTGTTGACCTGACTTTGCCTCATTCAACAATTATGTTCGTGGTTTGATCAGGATCATTTCGCAATCTTCAAATGCATAAACAGAACTGTCTAGATTAACATAGGAATTACACTTTCATTTATATCCACGGCCAAAGTTATATTCCGTTAGAATAACAGCATTTTCATCACAATTCACGTTTAGCTTAGAACTCCATGTCCTAGCTGACTGGTAATTGCAGATGATCATTAAAATTAATAAATCATTTAATACCGCGGTTGGAACATTCTGCAAGGAGTGACCAGGCAGGGGGAACCCTGCTTTTTCCTTTAAAATATGGCATTAAAATGAAATAATTCAGTCGGTGACAAGCTTTTATTCAATATACGATGCTAAATATTCGACAATTTTCTAGTGAAAAAACAATTCAATAATAAAAATAACAATAGAATATTGCAAGGAAAAAATAAACATGGAAAGCTAGCACCAATATCATTGAAATAAGAAGACATACAGACATGATTAAATAACACACATATTTTTTTTATATTATTAATGATAGGGATGCTAATAGCATTAACAATGGTAATAAAACATAATTATCATAACAATGATGAAAATAAAATAACAGCATAATACCAATAGTAGTAGTAATAATAAAACGCTTGCAAAATAACATACTATTTATAGCAATGGTACCATAATAATAATAATAAATTTCAAATATATATTGATACATTCATGATCCACATTACTGATGTGATGTTGTCATATCAAACATGAATTTTCGATGATTATTAACCCACTTTGATCTAAGGTGACATGATGTGGATATTCTGGAATTAATCGTTTATAACGATGTTTGGATTATCATTTTTTTCTTGTTCTTAAGACGAAACATTTTAATAATATTTCCTATAAATTCCTCCGTAAAACTCCAAACACTTTTTTTAATACAGGGATCATGGGGTAGAAAACATTAAATTGACATAGCATGGTAGCGTTTAATCGTTGAGTAGGAAAACTTGTGTACTAAGGAACATTTTTTAAGTCGGAAAAATGCATCGTCATGATGGCTGACATCCTTTTAAAAAAGATGTCAGCAACATCTTTATACAGACAAATAGCACATATACAAAATGTAGATAATTAAAACAGGTGATGTTGATAGGACAATTCTTTTAATCAATACATAATAAAGAGTTAGATTGATGGAATACAGTAGATCATGTTGTTATTTTAAAGGTTCCAAGAGAAAGACCAGGTTAAAACGTTCACAAAAGCAATGTCTTTTTCATATTGTTAAGCGTATATCCTGAAGACGATGACAGTATGATAATAATAAACGCTATCTCAGATCAGTGGATATAACATTCATGGTCTTAGGGAACGTAAATATGTCTAGTGTTCGAATATGTCCCAGCTTGAGTAAACGCTTTCTATTATGAAAACAATATGGTATTCATCTAAATCAACGACGCAAATGCCCTTCACGATATTCCGAACTGACTCTGATTGGTGGGCAAGAATATAAATACAGTCTACTTCACTTATGTTGAAGTCCCTTGTATTGTACTACAAGTGATATCGAAGTAAAATTTCCTCTCCAGTAACAATATTCCTATGGTTCAGAATCAGTTATATTGAACTTTGGATTTAATGAATAACCCAGTTCGGTCCCCTGGATTTCAATATATCCGTATTAGACTAAATCAAGCATCGATAGTTCCATATAAACAAGCAGAAATGAAATCAATATATTCAAGTAAACATTGTATGTGGACAGTCTAAAAACGGAATATATATTTATCGGTAAATTGATTGTACAATTATTTCTTCAAAAGGGTATTTACTCTAAAAAGTCAAACATTCTGATCTTGGCAGAGAAAACTCAATGTACGAGTACATATAAAAATGAAATTACCATACGACTTTAGTTATTTTAGTTTATCTTATAATGTTTTGATAGACATCCATAGTGATTCAAAATCCATACTATGACAATAATGAAGGGAGAACATAACGAACAGTTATCAAAATAAGGCATTTTGTAAACGAAAACATCAATTGTTAAAAAAAGGAACCATGGATGATGCGTATAAGTACCTGGTTCCTTAAAACGTACACAGTAAAATGTCATTGACTACAAAAGAGACAAGACATACAATATTAAAACGTACACAGTAAAGTGTCATTGACTACCAAAAATACAATACATACAATATCAAAAAAAAAGAATTATATAGAATCTCCATAAAACAAGATATATTTGTATATTCAATTACTTAGCCTATTTACAAAGCTGACGTTTATTTTTGTATACCAAGTCTTAGCTGGTTCTCTGTATACCAAGTCTTAGCTGGTTCTCTGCATACCAAGTCTTAGATGGTTCTCTGCATATCAAGTCTTAGCTGGTTCTCTGTATACCAAGTCTTTAAGTGAAGCCATTTGTAACAAGTCTTCAGGTAGTTCTCCTTATACTAAGGTGTGATATGGGTATCTGTATAAGAAATCATTAGAGAATCTTTGGATTTCAAATTTTGCGTGGTTCACTGTATATCACAAAGTCCGGTAGAAAGTCTAGAAATCATCTTAAAATTCTTAGAGAGTAAACTCAACGTAAAAAAGAATGAAGGAGCAGCTGTTTGTCACAAATAAAACGCGAGTGATATTTACCTGTGATCATTTAGAGATACGGTCAGATCCATCGCCATGGTTTATCTCCACATTAATCTTGATTTCGTCGTAATGACTTCCATGTGAATCGTCTGAGGGTGCCTGCTCCACCGCCTCAGATTCAATCAGCAGTTGCTCAAAATTTAGCAGTTCTGCGAAGCAAACATCGGGTCCGAAATCAGTAAACGGTGTTGGTGTCTCTGTCGTTTGATCTTCCTCTGGAACGTCAATATCGATCTCTGTAGACTTTCCCAATTTCTCGTATTCGTTGGCTGAGGAATCTCGAATCCATGATGCTGATTTTTCCACAGATTCAATTTCCGTCATAATTTCTTGAAAATTGTGCAAATCCGCAAAACAAATCTTATCATTGGCATCATCTTGCATGGAGTTTTCATTCAAGCCTTCTAAGTTTGGAATGGAAACCTTTGTGTCAGTGACATTTTGCAATTGTTCGTATGTCTTATTGTCCGATTCCTCACCTTGCAGAATATGCGTTCTGAAACCGAATTCAGTTGGTTCTAGGTAGTCTGATGAATCAGAAACATGTTCCGTATTTTCAATGTCAAAGTTCATATCTGCGATACATAGCCCAGTAGACAAAGCAATCGACATTTTATCCTCCTTGTTGTATGTGTCTGTATTTGGCTGCAGATAGTCTGATGATGCAGAAGGTCCTTCGATGTTTTGAACATCAAAGTTTACCTCAGCTATGCAAATTCCTGCGGCAGCACTAGTTTGTTCTGTGTCTGTTTCATTACTGGTTTTCTCTGACTTTAAGTCTCCTTTGATATTGTCAACATCAAAGTTCATTTCTGCGATGCAAAACTCATGGATAACACCGTTTTCTGTTTCGCTTGAATTTTCCCCCTTGTTGTCTTTCTCTGATATCGGTTGTAAGTAATCAGATGAACCCGACTGGTCTCCGCAATTTTCAATATCAAAATGTACCTCTGCAATGCACACTCCGGTTATGGCTGTCATAAGTTTGGCATCTGCCTTCCTTTTTGTATCGGAAATATGAACCAAATCGTTAGATGCTTCTTTCATGGGTTTATATGTTTCATCATGCTTCCATATCTCCGTCTCGAAATTGGGTTGGTCTGGTTCAGTCTTCTTGGCAGGGGTGGCAGTATTTGGTTCTTTTTGAATTTCTACTTCCAAGAAGCTAAATTCAGATAGGGGGATGGATTCCGTTTCCTCTTCTCGTTTAAACTTAGACAATGTTTTGGGGATTTGGAAAGGACCGAAACCAGGGAAAATATCAGTAATAGGTTCTCTTTTCACATCTGATAACAATTGTGAGATGAATTTTTCATCCTCGTCATCTTCTTCGTTTGTCTGCTTTATCTGCTGCAGTGGTATCCAGCCACCACCAATGCCGTCATAATCATGATCGTCAATGTCGGATATTCTTCTACGGCGCATTCTTCTTCTAGAATGACGGCGTCGTGTGGATTGAGAAGGGTCATTAAGGGTAGATGCTTTTCCTTCGTCATCTCTCCAAGAAATGCAAGGTGAGATATTGAGCAGAGAATACTGCGTTTGCTTTTTGGAAGTAGCTTCGTCCAGGAGGGGTTCCTCTTTGGTAATTCCTTGCAGACTTTCATATCCACTCACCGCACCGTGTGCCCCCTCTACCTTTGAGAAGCTGTTTTGGGTATCCTTAGCAGCTTGGTCCAAACAATACCTACAAAAACAACCTTCTTTGCATATTTCGTATGGAGCAACATATTGGTATCCCGTTCCTGATAACGATGCAGGTCTTCGAAGAGGAGCTTCATATGGATCGTCCATTATCGGTATCAATTCATAATGATCTTCTGCAATAGATTGGTATCTGGTCGACCTTTGTCGAAACCTTCGTCGAAACACACGTCGTAACTCCCGATGCATCAGCCTGCAAGCTATCTCTAACAGTTCACGCTGAGCCCGTGCTTCCAACTGTACGATCTCGACGTCTAGCTTTTTCGTCATCCTAAGTTAAATAATGTTGTTAATCGTTCTTTACCATTTTGAATTCACTATCTAAGCAAATATTATCTCCATCCAAGCATCAAGCGGAATAATCTTACCGATGGATTTTGACTGTGAGAACGATGACAATCACCAACATGAGATATATTCCAACCACGACTGAAAAATGAAGAAATACAACGTTGTATTGACACCGCTATCTGAATGATTCTGCGTTAACATACTTAAGAAAAAGGTGTTCCTTTCTTACAGAACATTCCCATACTTCGTATAAAGGAATACAAAATAAAAAGTACGGTAAACACGATTCTCTTAGCATAACAGTGTTGAGATCTGGTGCCTATGGTGGGCAAGCATTTCCTGTTGACCGGTCACACCTGTCGTGAGTCCTATATCTTGATCAGGTAAACGGATAAATCCGTAGTCCGCAGTCAATAATAAGTATCCAAAGAGCGGTGTTAGAATTGGTAAGAAACATGTAGGGGAAGATTAAACCTAGTGAAAAGTCGTAATTTTAGATGAAAACGTTATCAAGACCATAAAATTTGCAAACTTGCGAAATGCTAACTGTAAAGAAGGCTTTTGGAATTAATGTTATCTCAACTTATTTATCACTAGTTTCAATTGAAAAAAACCATGAAAATACACAAAACAAGCTCATGTGCATGGAACCTGTTGAATGATATAAACACCATATGTAGGTGATAGTGGGATATAGATACATAGTTGACGATGAAGAAACAGAAAACATCCCGCTGGTTGAGTTGTTGGATTGCCTTTAACAACTATGTTCAATAAAACATCTAAATATGAAGGAAATGTTTAAGACTCTAAAGCTTTACTTAGTTGAAGTTGATTGGGGTATTTTGAATAAAACTATGAAAGAATATAGAGGTTTTCATAGATAAAACGTCGCTGATATATGTAGATGTCGAGTTGAAGGCCCTGGTGTAAAACAAGCCTTGTCTTTAATTCATCGTGAGGACTGGTCCTGTGAAGTGTTTGAAAGGCATGCGTTTTGATACTGATGGTTTGGAGATTTTCTGATTCAAGATTTTATAAATGTTCGTTGATTTTGTCTTGAAAATCGACGTTTCATTTACATCCCTTCTTTCACATTGTGATGAAATACATTTAACATTTCTACTTCACTGCAGTGACTATTTCAGCGAGGATAAAAAATATGCCATTGGTAGAACGTTTACTAGAATCAGCAAATGGTCACGGTTGTAAGGGCTTTAAGACGTTTTGGAATCCAGTATATGTACGATAACTCATATTTTCCCTTTCCATTGGGTGAAATATTAAACGTGTTTAAAATTGAAGAATTTAAGATTTGGGTATACGTAGAATTTTCAAGAATTTAAGAATTGATACACACTTCTAAATAGCGAGTCTTACAAAGATAATGTTACAAACTTTGTCTGCTTGAACCACTACGTGCTGCCCGGGTAACAGTAATATTCTTGTATCTCGTCCTCTGGGGTATATATTTGGTGCGCACTTTTGTTCTGATGTGTCTAGTATGGGATATTGATAATCTTCTTATATTTTTTATCCATTCTGAAAAGGCCTCACGTTCTGTAGTCACCGCATAAGCGAGTAATTTCTACCATAGTTGGAGTGTTTCTATTTTCATAAAATATATTAGTTCAGTCTTTCCATCATCAACTCCCCATGTTTGTGTACGGATATTTCTTATCAACTGTGCACTCTTTTGATGCCTCTCAACTTATTCAGTAAGCAGGGTAATGTTCTGCATGACAATCACGTTAATGTCACTAGGGTTTTCAATGGTTTTGTTTGAAGTCAGTATTGTTATAGTCGTATGTCGCTCTTATTTGCATGTACATTTTATCACATATCGAATACTATTTGTTTTATATCAATATTTTGGTAATTTTTAGTTTTGAATTTTTTCTCTCTGCATCATGTCGTTTACCTCAACAATATAAGGTAAAAGCGGTCAACAGGGGACGCTTTCTCCATTTCTGGCACCTCGTCATACCCCTGACATTAAGAAACTATACATGCAACTGTTTACTATGGGTTGAAATTGAAGATAAAGTACATTTATTTACTTACTAAGTGCTGCCCTGATCCACTGAAGGTCCGAGTATTGACGTTCTGGGATAGTGCATTCTGAAATGTCAAGAAAACATCCACTGTGAACAGTAAGAAAGTTTGTTTATCCTAGCTAAAGTTTAACAAATTTACAGTTTTAATTACATTGATGGGCATTGATGGGCATTTGTTCTTTTCTAATGTTTACGCTATATGACGCTGATTTAAAAATAAAAGAAAACGATTTTGCTGCAACATAATACTAAGCAACAAGTACAACAACAAACGGGAAAAGGTGTGTATTTATTGTCAAATGAAATGATAGGACACTGCAGCTCATATATTGCCTTTGACAAAGAAAATTCTGATTTTAAAGTTTCGAAATATCATTATAGGGTGTTGGTTGATCACTGTATCCTAGCTAACAACACACAAAGTTCTAAATCTGCATATTTTACCGTTTTGTTTCAATTCAATCTTCATGAATAAAATATATAAAAATGAGAAGTAATTTTAAATAATATATATATATATATATATATATATATATATATATATATATATATATCATTTCACAAGAACGCGTTTACGTATACAGCTCATCGCTTAATACCGGTAGTAAGTAACGATGGAATATTATGCCATTTTCATAGAACTACACGAGCTACCTAGTTTTTCATTGTGACTCTTATGGTGCGAAGTGCACATGAATACAATGTGATTATCGTCGTGAAACAACTAAGTTGCGATCGGTTTTTATCCTATTATTAAGTTTAGGTTCTTTGCGAGATTATTAATCCCCAGTGAACCGTATCTGTTTCTTTCATTTTTTCCCATTAACATGGAACTTGAAAAGGTGAAGATAACGAACAGGGATCTATCTCATAACTATCATAAACAATACAAAATAGATAGTTGGAAGCCACTGAGGAGCTATAAAATTGATCACATTTCGTTGTCTTCACTTTTCATTGATGCCAGTCATTGGGATACAGTAAATAGTCGTGACAAAGCTCTCATATATTTAAAACTACATGTTTGTCCCCGTAGATATGATTATTGCGATCTTGTTTTGTTTTACTATTTTAAACAGCATGCATGTTTGATAAAACTTACCATCTTCTTTGTTGTCAAAAATTGAGATCGAACCTGAAAATACATCGGTAAATTATATATGACACTAATTTTGACAACAGATTACTACATTTAACTCACCAGGATGCGTGGGCCACGGCGGGTGTAAACGGTCAACAGGTGATATTTTCTCCCCTGGGCACCTGATTCCACCTCTGGTTTAACCAAATAGCCAGTTTTGTATTTTCCATGGAAGCTATAAAATTAATCACTATTCGTTCTCTTCAGTTTTCATATGATATGACTCATTTGCTCAAGCATGAAAAAAATGAAGATAACGAACAGTGACCAATCTCATGACTTCCATATAGAATACAAAATATAAAGAGTATTTATATAACAACTACAGTGATCCCATTGTATTGTCCAAATTGTAATATCTGTTATTTTTCATTTGGGTGATCTATAATTCAATATTGACAGATACTATTTTGAAGCTGATTATCATTTCATCTAAGTGGAGAACTATATTGAGCCTAATTATGATTTAACTGGGTGGAAAAATATTTAGGGCAGATTGTGTTTTTCCTTCGGGGTGAAGAAATGCTTTTCGGACGATTTAATTTTACTTGGACGGATATTTTTTGTTGTTGTAAAGATGATTTTGATTGCTTCTATTTTATTGAACGTTTACCTGATCAGGATATGGGGCTCACGGCGGGTGTGACCGGTCAACAGGGGATGCTTACTCCTCCTAGGCACCTGATCCCACCTCTGGTGTGTCCAGGGGTCCGTGTTTGCCAAACTATCTATTTTGTATTGCTTGTAGGAGTTATGAGATTGATCACTGTTCGTTATCTTCACCTTGCATTCAATAGAGACATCGCCGCTGCTGGTGAAGTTTTACAAACGTTTGTGCTTTTCTCTGCGTGACCAGGGGGAATTTTATTGTGCCACAAATGCTTTAACGCGGGATCTCTGTTTTTGTGGTCTCATCCGAAGGATCACTCCATTTAGTCGCTTCATATGACACGCACGGGGTATTGAGGACATATTACAACCCGGGTAGCCACGGGATTAATTTTGTTTTGAATAATTGAAACAGATGAAACGACCTATCGATGTTCGCCAACGTAAAAGAATGATGTTTGAAAATTCCAATTAAACGACATGCATCTAACATGTCGTCTTCGAATACTGTACAACCTGTCTCACGTACTTTATTACATAAACCCCAATTTAGCACCGATATTCACATGCATTCATCTCCCAACGCAATTAATTACAAGTGTGAATGACCAGCTATCATACTTATCATCCCCTTTAACTATACCTTCCATTAAACATGAGCATAGGAACTTTTAGATTAATATTGGCCATTACTCTTTCAGTAATCAATGGTTTGAGTGAAGAGTGCATTGCATAGTTGATTGAGTTAAATTTGTTTTCTCGTTTCGTTTTCTTGATGGGGCTTCATGAACAAGAGCCTGGGGACCTACAACACATTACACTGGACAATGTGTAAACGTTTTTATATCTAGCATCGATCAATTGAAAGTAGGACAAGCACGGTTCCCTGAATACATCATTTACACAAGAGGAATGGGTGAACACATCCGCCATAAGTCATATAAACGGAGTAATTCAGAGCTGATCTCAAAACTGCAAATAACGGTCAACCAATTCTGGTATGTTTTGAAAGGTATGTTTGTCGAATTGTTGAGATTGTCAAGTGTCTGTTATCGTCATTTGTTTTAGGCATCATTGACCCAATGGTAGGTTACATCTGCAAAGACAGTACGGCCAACGCGGGTACCGTGTTTTCCGTGCTCCCCCTGCGGGATAGAGCTACCGCGGTATATCTCAGGTTACCCTGCATATCCCGCGCTCCCCCTGTGGTCGCACTGTCCTCGTCGCGGTCTCACCTGTAAATGACTAATGCCATCAACAAACGCGAGCTATCTCCCGTTAACGTAAAAGAAATATACTGATCATCAACTGAAAATCAATCGCTTGTTCATCAATACTATAAGTATATTATTGCGATATACATGTTCATGCATCGCTTGTAAAAACACATTTTACAAAAACTTCTCAAGTCATCTTTATTGAACCATACATTCAATATAAGGGAAGATGGCCATATACAAGTTCATATATATACGCTTTACCCGTAAAACAGCAAAGGTAACTTCACGAAAACTGATTATCCCTGTCAGAACCAATCACATATTGGTGGTTTCATAAATTGTTTTTTTGTCTTCAGGAATTTAATTCTATAACAATGTATTTGTACAAATATTTAAAAACAAAACATGGATACCATTAATTTATATAAAAGTAGGGAAAGGAAAACCTTGTATCAGCAAATTGTAATCTTTATAAAATTTGAGAGAGAGAGAGAGAGAGAGAGAGAGAGAGAGAGAGAGAGAGAGAGAGAGAGAGAGAGTACTATTTAGCATAGCTGACTGTGAAGAAACGGCCATGGGTATGTGTATATCTGTTACATCTGTTACATAACACTTCCTGTCTGCTTCAACACATCAATCAGCACACGCCTTACCCGCAAAAGTAACTTAACGACAACTGATTATCCCTGTCAGTATCAATCACAGATTGGTGCGAGGCGAGGACAGTTTTTAACCATGTGACACAATTCTGCCCAGTCACGTCTCCATAAACGTGACCCACAGCATACAAAATATTAGATTAGAGGGGACAAGTGGTGTGAGGACATGTTCTAATCAATATTCTCTCAAAGTCATTTTTTTAATTCGAAAGAGAGTATTAGATAGGTGTCCGTATAGCTATACCTAACGCAGTACATTTTTGCCTTTACAATAACATGCGTGTATTCTCTTTTAGACATTGTGAAAACGTCCTTGTCTAGAGAACGGTATCGGGTATGTGTCTATCTGTTACATAACACGTCCTGTCCTTCAACGCCCCAGACCTCGATCAGCGCACGCTCTACCCGTGAAACTGCTAAAACAACATTAGACAAGCGACATGAACACCGCTTGATATTCAGTACAAATAAAGCATCAATCTAATTAAAATGATATATTTAATAGGATCCAAAATGTCAAATTTTAATTACATTTTGGGGTTTTGAATATCTTAGAGAGAGGAGAAAAACAATGCATATTTTAAGGGAGGTAATATAATACCAAAAAGTAGATAACAAGTATCTTACAGATATACATGTATTCTCGTTTTGTGAAATTACGATCGATTTACTTTGAAACGGGTAAAATCGATCATTTTGGAAAACCCCTTAAATTTTGTGATGTTCGATATTTTCGGTCAAATATTAGCGATTCTAGGATTTTTTAAAAGTGAATCCGACTACACGTTAACTCTCTATTTACCTGACATTCAATGGTATTGCATCTTTCACATGCTTCGTAGTGAACTATTGAATTACATGGATAAATATCGGGTCATATCTCAGTAAGGAAGAATGTCATAGCGACATTGATTTCGGCGACACAATGATACATTTGAGAATCGTTGTTTTGACTAAATGTATTTAATGTGCGTAAGCTTAGCATTGCTGTTTTGTATCACATTCTTAAATGTTGTTATAATTATTCCTAGAAATATAAGTGTGTTCACGATTGAGCAAAATATAAATTATTGTTAATTATCTTCATTTTGTAGGGATGAAATTAATTGATGTCCAGTTGTAGTGAATTTGATGAAAATCATATGGCAACTAATAACACATACTTTCATCAAAACGTCGTGATCACTTTCTTATAACCAAATTATTGTGATGCAAATTTTGGTGTCATAGTTAGAAATTAGTATACACATGGGAAGGGATCCTGCATTGATAAGAATGCGTTAACATAAAAAAGAAAAATCAAAGCACTTGTAAAACATTCAAAATATTGTATACCTTCAAATTTATATAGATTATAACACAGACTTGAATATACATACACATCCACGGTGTAAAGGTTCCCCTGCGAAGAAGGTGTTCTTTACGACGAATTAAATTGCTCTTCTCATGAATTCCGCAGGTACGCCCATTTTGTAGATGTCCTTTCCCTATTGCGTCATTTATAGTTGTTCTAATCCAGCTAAAACCATAAAGATGCAAACACGATAAAGTGATGGTAATAAATAGTTAGCAATCATATATGCTGGTACCAGGCGTTGCTTGTGAATGACACAGAGTGATGTCAGAAATTAGTATCCAGTTTATGATATATAGCCATAATACAATGCTTTTTCACGACTAACATCGTTTCTGTATTTACTGTTCCTTTCTATGAACTCTTCTACATTGATCATGTTCTTTTAGTTGATTTATATTGATGGCTTACTTGAAATAGCTTTCCTTAAAATATTCGATCACGTAATGTGCCTACCCTCGAAAAATATGTCTTACTTGCAGTAGGATCGACAACTTATTTCGTTCTTTAGTTCAGGTATATTCAGTTCATCGACAGAGACACATGAGGAAGAATTCACTGCAAGCAGAAAAACGTTCACAAAATTAAACGCCTTATGCATTTTCTACTGATGCAAACTTGATGTTTGCATTCTTTTAATGTATTTTTTATCGGACAATGGTTGAAAGAAGTATTGTCAATGGATGTGTATTTGAATCTCCTAAACATCCGGTTTTCTGGTTTATGTTTGATTATTCCATTGTATGTATTTTGTAAAACGACTAATTCAAGATTTTTACGCTACGTTAAATCATCCACAGATCCGGGTGTGATGTAACATGCCGAAGAATTTGAGTTATGTATGCCGTTACAGTGATATATATGTTTTATTGCGCCTCTTTAAGGTGTAATGTGAAGCAACCGTGATATTCAGTGTTAATGTCAGACGTTTTTCAAAAGAACGGTCTTCGTCTAAAACATTAGTAAATGGTTAGGTTTGACCTGACTCGACAATTGGACCTTGGTCTCCAAATTGAAATTTAGCGATCTTCAAAATAAAACCAGTGTGAATAGTATTCTGGTAAATAAGAATGCAAGGTTTTAATCTACGATGAATTACTTTTTAGAACTGATAGGCGTGAACAATCTAAGGGTGGTTATTAGAACTACCGACATTGCGGTGTAGAAGGAAATTGACACTAGGGTTACTATTTTCATTATACTAAATGATACTATATAACAAACCTGTGGCATTTACGCCACATGAAGGCACTATGCATCGTTCCCAGACTACTTTTCTGTTCGTTGTGAAGCACCATGGTTCATCAGATTCAAAATCACGGCAGAAGTTCTCGTGGGCTCCAGGATAGGATCCGTAGTTATGTTTCTGGGGATACTGTTTGTTCCACGCTTGACACGCGAAACCTCTCTCTGTCATGTTTTGTGTTCCGAGGTAACTAACTCCAGGGATTTTACAATCTGAAATTTACCACAAAATTTTATATTACGATAAAATATGGAAACATAGCTGTCTGATAGATTTTCTTTGAATTCTGCCTTGATTATATTTGGAATAAAGTTTCTACCTTGTATTTGATTTTGAAATGGAATTTAGCAGCCGAATTTACTTAAATATAATATTTGTTTGAAACGTCGCATGGGTAATCTTATTTCTTAATGAAAGGTGAAGATAATGAACAGTGATCAATGTACTGTATGCATTTAATACGTTGCTGATATTCAGTGGTTTGTATGTGTTCTAAGATATTGGTGTGCTTCTCTTTTTACTTCTGATCAAATATTCAGCTGTTGTCTGATGTCATTGGTGACCGCGGTGTCTGTATGGTTTCATCGTTACTCTTTAATGATGTCGACATAGAAATATTATTACCAAATGTGCGTTGCTTTTTGGTTTTATTTGACTTATTGTTTGTTTCAATGTCGACATAAACATGGCGAACAAATTATGCGATGATTGTATCGCATCATCGTTACTAATTGCTTCATGTCGATTTAGAGATATAAATAAATATATGGAATTGTATCTGGTTTTATCCAGGCTTGTTACATGACGTTGACATACATATGTCAATGCCTGTGCGAGGTTTGCGCGATACTGGTGTGACTTACTCTATGAGTTCCTTGTTATTGTAAAGTTATTTACATTCTACTGTCACAGTGTCTGTATGCACACGTACTGTAGTCCGTGGTATTGTGGATGTAAAACTTATACTTATCAATTTTGATGCAGTAGATGCGCATTTCGACAAATAATATCTCTTCAGTGATGTTCAACCGAAATTTAGGAAATTCGAAATAACAATAAACTTGTAAGAGGTAAAAGGAAAACGAGAGTGCTAAAAACTGGAGTAACATTCGTCTAAGGATCAGAACTATGCATGAGGGAGATAATCTTTAATTTTGAAATTATTTTCTAATTTTTATCCAGCAATTAAATATACATCTAATGTCATTTGTTTTATGAAATTAGTGTGGATTATTATGCCCCGTAATCTGAAATTCGGGAACATGTTTTGTCCATCCGTCTGAAACATTTACTTAGGTCATACAGTTTGAATGACTCAGTGCCACGACATTGATAGTGCACATGCACACGTTCCTTTAAGAATTAGTTTGCTGTTATACAGTGATGCACAGACAGATCCTGTTTCTGTACGTAATGTGTGTTATCGGTGTGATTTAATGGCTACTTAATGTGTAATGAGTCCTGGAAGTATCGTTACTTAATATCTGATGTTCGTAATGTTTGATTACGTTGTGGTATCAGTGAAAGGTGAAATAACGGACAGGGATCGATCTCATAACTACTATAATGGTGAAGATAACGGACAGTGATTAATCTTATAACTACTATAAAGGTGAAAATAACGAACAGTGATCAATCTCATAACTACTATAAGCAATACAAAATAGACAGTTGAGTATTCACGGACTCCAGGACACACCAGTGATGGGATCAGATGCATATGAGGAGTAAGCATCCGTGTGACTTTATCGTTACTTACATTATGTAGTTCGTGCTGTTCGTTATGTCTTAAAACTTTGTGGTGTCCGTGTGGTTTTATCGTTACTTAATGTGTGGTGTTCGTGATTTTTTTTACCATTGGGGGCATCTGTGTGATTTTATTGTTTCTTTCTGTTTGGGTCTATTGCTACTTGATTGTGAATCTATGTAGTTTACAACACTTGTCACAAGAACTCACATTTTAGTAACTTCGATGTTATTGTTTATATGTACAGACGGATCATCCTAACTTTGAACGGCACAGTTAAGGTAGCCAATGGAAATTTCATCGAAAACATACAATTGAAAAACATCATTTATTTCGATGGATGAAATTGCTTGAAGGTTTACTGATATTGGATCAAAATATGATTGACTGAAATATATATATTATAGTATAATTGTATTTCATATTTAGAATGATCACGTGATGCGGCGGCAGGTGGTTTTAGGCAATATACCTGTGATATTGAGATAATCATTTTCCTTTTGCACTGAAGTTTACGTCACATAAATCAAACATTTTTCACTCAAAAACATCGGGGTGTCGTGCCAATCATGAAATTTGTATGTATGGGAACCCTGTTTATGCAAATGAGTCCATTGTGAAAGCCACTATACGTGCAGATTAGGGGCGATATCAAGATCACAATATAATATGGATATTACTTTAACATGTATGCTATATAAAAAAAGAAATTGAAACTATTTCAATATCGAAGAGAATTAATATAACCCATTTGACAGAAATTTTTACACGATTGCGGTCTATTTTTTGACAGCGGTGGTGAATAACGAAAAAAATATTTTGACATTTCCAACCGCAAAAGGAATGTAAATATGTACGTCATGACCTTCACCATGACGTATTTTTCATTGTGACGTCATGCAATGTGCCAGTGCGGTAAAATGCATTTTTACAGCACTGCATTTTATGGAGAAAGCCTTAACTCAGCCGCGTGTATTTCACATTTGAACTGCAAGTGACGACCTGTAACATTGGCTTAACTGTCCGTGTTTCACATTTTGACTGCGAGTGATGACGAGTAACTTTCACATTACTCTCTGTATTTCACATTTTGACTGTGAGTGATGACGGACAATTTGACTTTATTGTCTGTATTTAACATTTTGACTGCGAGTGATAACGTGTGATTTTGACTTCACTGTCTGTATTTTACATTTTGCCTGCGATAAATGATGAATAATCTTGTCTTTACTGTTTGTATTTCACATATTGACTGTGTGTGATGGCGAGTAACTTTGACTTGACTGTCTGTATTTCACATTTAAACTGCGAGTGACTAGAGCTAATCTTGATTTTAATAGCTGTACCTCATACTGAGGCTGTGTAGGGTGACGTGTTATTTAAACTTTTTTTAAGATACCTCTGGTATATACAGGATTCCTTGTTTCACATATTCTTCATTATGCATTTTTTATAAGAGATATGGGATTGATCAGTGTTCGTATTCGTCCTATTTTCGTTGTATCGGTATCTGAAATTTCGGCGTTGTTTCTTAACTATAATCCTGGTATAGGATATCATTTTGAAGTACTTACCGATGATATAAGTAATTGGGAGACTTTGATTGTCCTCGGAATATGGGGAAGCTTTCTCTGGTGAATGTTCTAAACAAAAAATAAAACAATAAAACAACAAGAAGCGAGGAATTGAAAAAATATTACGATCGCTTTATATAAAGGTACGAATTTCTTTCTTTCATTAAGATTAACTCAATCAACAAATGAAGTTTTTAAATTCCATTTTATTTTTTACATAATGCATTATATTATGAATTTAATGATGTACTAACCACTCTGTGTTGTATGCGATGTGTTGCTGCCTATTTTTCGAGCAGAAACAAAGTTAAATTCATTATTCGTATGAATCAAATTCCTGTTAGATTAATTAAAACAGTGTCAAGAGAAAGTATGGGACATTGAATGAAATTTTATAAAAAAGAAAAATATGCCTCACAGTTGTATTGTTTGATTCCCGTGTGTTGGAGCTCTCTCTGTAGTCGGCTCACAACAAAGTTCTCGTCGTCCTCTGTGATTGTTCCATTGGTGACATTCATCATTGTTGACAACTTGCAGTTTGCAAACATCGACACCGACCTGCGTTTCAATTTTTAAAAACTATTTTTATTTTTCATATTTCCAAAGATTTATAACATCAGATTTTGTTATATTACAAGTTTGTAATTACTATACACGTAAAATAGACCCATCAGATAAATCGATAAATATATTAACATCAATAATAGGTATAGAAACATCAATGAAATATATACATCCCCAGTAAATTGTACGTCGACCTCAGTGAAATGTACACCGACTTCAATGAAATGTATATCAACATCAGGGAAAGTTTTAGCAACCTCAGCGAAATGTAGATTGACAGAATATGTTACTCTGAGTTGTAAACATTTGTGTGAATCATACCATTGTAAATATTTGCGTTGATTGTACTTTTGTAAAATATTTGTGTGGATTGTATTGTTGTAAATATTTGTGAGAGTTGTACTGTTGCAAATATTTGTGTTGATGGTACTGTTGTAAAATATTTGTGTGGATTGTATTGTTGTAAATATTTGTGAGAGTTGTACTGTTGCAAATATTTGTGTTGATGGTACTGTTGTAAAATATTTGTGTGGATTGTATTGTTGTAAATATTTGTGAGAGTTGTACTGTTGCAAATATTTGTGTTGATTGTACTGTTGTAAAATATTTGTGTGGATTGTATTGTTGTTAATATTTGTGTGAATTTTTGTATGTAAATATTTGTGTGTATTATATTATTGAAAATATTTTGTGGATTGTACTGTTGTAAATATTTGTGTGGATTTTACAGTTGTGAATACCTGTGTGGATTGTACTGTTGTAAATACCAGTGTGGGTTGTATTGTAAGTACTTGTGTGGATTGTACTGTTGTAAATACATGTGTGGGTTGTATTGTAAGTACTTGTGTGGATTGTATATTGTTGTAAATAATTGTATTGATTATGTTGTAAATATTTGTGTTGATTATGTTGTAAATAGTTGTGTTGATTATGTTGTAAATAGTTGTGTTGACTCTGTTGTAAATATTTGTATTGATTATGGTGTAAATATTTGTGTTGATTATGTTGTAAATATTTGTATTGATTATGTTGTAAATAGTTGTGTTGATTATGTTGTAAATAGTTGTATTGATTATGTTGTAAATAGTTGTGTTGATTATGTTGTAAATACTTGTGTTGATTATGTTGTAAATATTTGTATTGATTATGTTGTAAATAGTTGTGTTGATTATGTTGTAAATATTTGTGTTGATTATGTTGTAAATATTTGCGTTGATTATGTTGTAAATATTTGTGTTAATTATACTGTTGTAAATATTTGTATTGATTATGTTGTCAATAATTGTGTTGATTATACTGTTGAAAATTGTTGTGTGTATTGTACTGTTGTAAATATGTGTGTGTATTGTACTCTTGTAAAATAGCTGTGCGGATTGCACTGTTGTAAGTAATTGTGTACATTGAACCGTTGTAAATATCTGTGTGGATTGTACTGTTGCAAGTGATTGTGTGGGTTATACTGTTGTAAGTGTTTGTGAGGGTTATACTGTTGTAAGTGTTTGTGTGGGGTATACTATTGTAAGTGTTTGTGTGGGTTATACTGTTGTAAGAGTTTCTGTGTGGTATACTATTGTAAGTGTTTGTGTGGGTTATACTGTTGTAAGTGTTTGTGTGGGTTATACTGTTGTAAGTGTTTGTGTGGGTTATACTGTTGTAAGTGTTTGTGTGGGGTATACTATTGCAAGTGTTTGTGTGGGGTATACTATTGTAAGTGTTTGTGTGGGGTATACTATTGTAAGTGTTTGTGTGGGGTATACTATTGTAAGTGTTTGTGTGGGGTATACTATTGTAAGTGTTTGTGTGGGGCATACTATTGTAAGTGTTTGTGTGGGTTATACTGTTGTAAGTGTTTGTGTGGGTTATACTATTGTAAGTGTTTGTGTAGGTTATACTATTGTAAGTGTTTGTGTGGGTTATACTGTTGTAAGTGTTTGTGTGGGTTATACTGCTGTAAGTGTTTGTGTGGGGTATACTATTGTAAGTGTTTGTGTGGATTGTACTGTTGCAAGTAATTGTGTATATTGTACCGTTGTAAATATCTGTGTGGATTGTACTGTTGCAAGTGTTTGTGTGGGTTATACTGTTGTAAGTGTTTGTGTGGGTTATACTATTGTAAGTGTTTGTGTGGATTGTACTGTTGTAAGTATGTGTGTGGATTGCACTGCTGTAAGTGTTTGTGTGGGTTATACTGTTGTAAGTGTTTGTGTGGGTTATACTGTTGTAAGTGTTTGTGTGGGTTATACTATTGTAAGTGTTTGTGTGGGTTATACTATTGTAAGTGTTTGTGTGGGTTATACTGTTGTAAGTGTTTGTGTGGGTTATACTGTTGTAAGTGTTTGTGTGGGGTATACTATTGTAAGTGTTTGTGTGGATTGTACTGTTGTAAGTATGTGTGTGGATTGTACTGTTGTAAGTATGTGTGTGGATTGTACTGTTGTAAGTATGTGTGTGGATTGTACTGTTGTAAGTATTTGTGTGGATTGTACTGTTGTAAGTATTTGTGTGGATTGTACTGTTGTAAGTATGTGTGTGGATTGTACTGTTGTAAGTATGTGTGTGGATTGTACTGTTGTAAGTATGTGTGTGGATTGTACTGTTGTAAGTATGTGTGTGGATTGTACTGTTGTAAGTATCTGTGTGGATTGTACTATTGTAAGTGTTTGTGTGGGTTATACTGTTGTAAGTGTTTGTGTGGGGTATACTATTGTAAGTGTTTGTGTGGATTGTACTGTTGCAACTATGTGTGTGGATTGTACTGTTATAAGTATGTGTGTGGATTGTACTGTTGTAAGTATGTGTGTGGATTGTACTGTTGTAAGTATCTGTGTGGATTGTACTATTGTAAGTGTTTGTGTGGGTTATACTGTTGTAAGTGTTTGTGTGGGGTATACTATTGTAAGTGTTTGTGTGGATTGTACTGTTGTAAGTATGTGTGTGGATTGTAATGTTGTAAGTGTTTGTGTGGGGTATACTATTGTAAGTGTTTGTGTGGATTGTACTGTTGTAAGTGTTTGTGTGGGGTATACTATTGTAAGTGTTTGTGTGGATTGTACTGTTGTAAGTATGTGTGTGGATTGTAATGTTGTAAGTGTTTGTGTGGGGTATACTATTGTAAGTGTTTGTGTGGATTGTACTGTTGTAAGTATGTGTGTGGATTGTACTGTTGTAAGTATGTGTGTGGATTGTACTGTTGTAAGTATGTGTGTGGATTGTACTGTTGTAAGTGTTTGTGTGGATTGTACTGTTGTAAGTATGTGTGTGGATTGTACTGTTGTAAGTATCTGTGTGGATTGTACTGTTGTAAGTATGTGTGTGGATTGTACTGTTGTAAGTATGTGTGTGGATTGTACTGTTGTAAGTATGTGTGTGGATTGTACTGTTGTAAGTATGTGTGTGGATTGTACTGTTGTAAGTATGTGTGTGGATTGTACTCTTGAAAGTATCTGTGTGGATTGTACTATTGTAAGTGTTTGTGTGGGTTATACTGTTGTAAGTGTTTGTGTGGGTTATACTGCTGTAAGTGTTTGTGTGGGGTATACTATTGTAAGTGTTTGTGTGGATTGTACTGTTGCAAGTAATTGTGTATATTGTACCGTTGTAAATATCTGTGTGGATTGTACTGTTTCAAGTGTTTGTGTGGGTTATATTGTTGTAAGTGTTTGTGTGGGTTATTCTATTGTAAGTGTTTGTGTGGATTGTACTGTTGTAAGTATGTGTGTGGATTGCACTGCTGTAAGTGTTTGTGTGGGTTATACTGTTGTAAGTGTTTGTGTGGGTTATACTGTTGTAAGTGTTTGTGTGGGTTATACTATTGTAAGAGTTTGTGTGGGTTATACTATTGTAAGTGTTTGTGTGGGTTATACTATTGTAAGTGTTTGTGTGGGTTATACTGTTGTAAGTGTTTGTGTGGGGTATACTATTGTAAGTGTTTGTGTGGATTGTACTGTTGTAAGTATGTGTGTGGATTGTACTGTTGTAAGTATGTGTGTGGATTGTACTGTTGTAAGTATGTGTGTGGATTGTACTGTTGTAAGTATCTGTGTGGATTGTACTGTTGTAAGTATTTGTGTGGATTGTACTGTTGTAAGTATGTGTGTGGATTGTACTGTTGTACGTATGTGTGTGGATTGTACTGTTGTAAGTATGTGTGTGGATTGTACTGTTGTAAGTATGTGTGTGGATTGTACTGTTGTAAGTATGTGTGTGGATTGTACTGTTGTAAGTATCTGTGTGGATTGTACTGTTGTAAGTGTTTGTGTGGGTTATACTGTTGTAAGTATGTGTGTGGATTGTACTGTTGTAAGTATATGTGTGGATTGTACTATTGTAAGTATGTGTGTGGATTGTACTGTTGTAAGTATGTGTGTGGATTGTACTGTTGTTAGTATGTGTGTGGATTGTACTGTTGTAAGTATGTGTGTGGATTGTACTGTTGTAAATATTTGTATGGATTGTACTGTTGTAAGTGTGTGTGTGGATTGTACTGTTGTAAGTATGTGTGTGGATTGTACTGTTGTAAGTATGTGTGTGGATTGTACTGTTGTAAGTGTTTGTGTGGGTTATACTGTTGTAAGTGTTTGTGTGGGTTATACTGTTGTAAGTGTTTGTGTGGGGTATACTATTGTAAGTGTTTGTGTGGATTGTACTGTTGTAAGTATGTGTGTGGATTGTAATGTTGTAAGTGTTTGTATGGGGTATACTATTGTAAGTGTTTGTGTGGATTGTACTGTTGTAAGTGTTTGTGTGGGGTATACTATTGTAAGTGTTTGTGTGGATTGTACTGTTGTAAGTATGTGTGTGGATTGTAATGTTGTAAGTGTTTGTGTGGGGTATACTATTGTAAGTGTTTGTGTGGGTTATACTGTTGTAAGTGTTTGTGTGGGTTATACTGTTGTAAGTGTTTGTGTGGGTTATACTATTGTAAGAGTTTGTGTGGGTTATACTATTGTAAGTGTTTGTGTGGGTTATACTGTTGTAAGTGTTTGTGTGGGTTATACTGTTGTAAGTGTTTGTGTGGGGTATACTATTGTAAGTGTTTGTGTGGATTGTACTGTTGTAAGTATGTGTGTGGATTGTACTGTTGTAAGTATGTGTGTGGATTGTACTGTTGTAAGTATGTGTGTGGATTGTACTGTTGTAAGTATCTGTGTGGATTGTACTGTTGTAAGTTTTTGTGTGGATTGTACTGTTGTAAGTATGTGTGTGGATTGTACTGTTGTACGTATGTGTGTGGATTGTACTGTTGTAAGTATGTGTGTGGATTGTACTGTTGTAAGTATGTGTGTGGATTGTACTGTTGTAAGTATGTGTGTGGATTGTACTGTTGTAAGTATCTGTGTGGATTGTACTGTTGTAAGTGTTTGTGTGGGTTATACTGTTGTAAGTATGTGTGTGGATTGTACTGTTGTAAGTATCTGTGTGGATTGTACTATTGTAAGTATGTGTGTGGATTGTACTGTTGTAAGTATGTGTGTGGATTGTACTGTTGTTAGTATGTGTGTGGATTGTACTGTTGTAAGTATGTGTGTGGATTGTACTGTTGTAAATATTTGTGTGGATTGTACTGTTGTAAGTATGTGTGTGGATTGTACTGTTGTAAGTATGTGTGTGGATTGTACTGTTGTAAGTATGTGTGTGGATTGTACTGTTGTAAGTGTTTGTGTGGGTTATACTGTTGTAAGTGTTTGTGTGGGTTATACTGTTGTAAGTGTTTGTGTGGGGTATACTATTGTAAGTGTTTGTGTGGATTGTACTGTTGTAAGTATGTGTGTGGATTGTAATGTTGTAAGTGTTTGTGTGGGGTATACTATTGTAAGTGTTTGTGTGGATTGTACTGTTGTAAGTGTTTGTGTGGGGTATACTATTGTAAGTGTTTGTGTGGATTGTACTGTTGTAAGTATGTGTGTGGATTGTAATATTGTAAGTGTTTGTGTGGGGTATACTATTGTAAGTGTTTGTGTGGATTGTATTGTTGTAAGTATGTGTGTGGATTGTACTGTTGTAAGTATGTGTGTGGATTGTACTGTTCTAAGTATCTGTGTGGATTGTACTATTGTAAGTGTTTGTGTGGATTGTACTATTGTAAGTGTTTGTGTGGATTGTACTGTTGTAAGTATGTGTGTGGATTGTACTGTTGTAAGTATCTGTGTGGATTGTACTGTTGTAAGTATGTGTGTGGATTGTACTGTTGTAAGTATGTGTGTGGATTGTACTGTTGTTAGTATGTGTGTGGATTGTACTGTTGTAAGTATGTGTGTGGATTGTACTGTTGTAAGTATGTGTGTGGATTGTACTGTTGTAATAATGTGTGTGGATTGTACTGTTGTAAGTATCTGTGTGGATTGTACTATTGTAAGTGTTTGTGTGGGTTATACTGTTGTAAGTGTTTGTGTGGGGTATACTATTGTAAGTGTTTGTGTGGATTGTACTGTTGCAACTATGTGTGTGGATTGTACTGTTATAAGTATGTGTGTGGATTGTACTGTTGTAAATATGTGTGTGGATTGTACTGTTGTAAGTATGTGTGTGGATTGTACTGTTGTAAGTATGTGTGTGGATTGTACTGTTGTAAGTATGTGTGTGGATTGTACTGTTGTAAGTGTTTGTGTGGGTTATACTGTTGTAAGTGTTTGTGTGGGTTATACTGTTGTAAGTGTTTGTGTGGGGTATACTATTGTAAGTGTTTGTGTGGATTGTACTGTTGTAAGTATGTGTGTGGATTGTAATGTTGTAAGTGTTTGTGTGGGGTATACTATTGTAAGTGTTTGTGTGGATTGTACTGTTGTAAGTGTTTGTGTGGGGTATACTATTGTAAGTGTTTGTGTGGATTGTACTGTTGTAAGTATGTGTGTGGATTGTAATGTTGTAAGTGTTTGTGTGGGGTATACTATTGTAAGTGTTTGTGTGGATTGTACTGTTGTAAGTATGTGTGTGGATTGTACTGTTGTAAGTATGTGTGTGGATTGTACTGTTGTAAGTATGTGTGTGGATTGTACTGTTGTAAGTGTTTGTGTGGATTGTACTGTTGTAAGTATGTGTGTGGATTGTACTGTTGTAAGTATCTGTGTGGATTGTACTGTTGTAAGTATGTGTGTGGATTGTACTGTTGTAAGTATGTGTGTGGATTGTACTGTTGTAAGTATGTGTGTGGATTGTACTGTTGTAAGTATGTGTGTGGATTGTACTGTTGTAAGTATGTGTGTGGATTGTACTCTTGAAAGTATCTGTGTGGATTGTACTATTGTAAGTGTTTGTGTGGGTTATACTGTTGTAAGTGTTTGTGTGGGTTATACTGCTGTAAGTGTTTGTGTGGGGTATACTATTGTAAGTGTTTGTGTGGATTGTACTGTTGCAAGTAATTGTGTATATTGTACCGTTGTAAATATCTGTGTGGATTGTACTGTTGCAAGTGTTTGTGTGGGTTATACTGTTGTAAGTGTTTGTGTGGGTTATTCTATTGTAAGTGTTTGTGTGGATTGTACTGTTGTAAGTATGTGTGTGGATTGCACTGCTGTAAGTGTTTGTGTGGGTTATACTGTTGTAAGTGTTTGTGTGGGTTATACTGTTGTAAGTGTTTGTGTGGGTTATACTATTGTAAGAGTTTGTGTGGGTTATACTATTGTAAGTGTTTGTGTGGGTTATACTATTGTAAGTGTTTGTGTGGGTTATACTGTTGTAAGTGTTTGTGTGGGGTATACTATTGTAAGTGTTTGTGTGGATTGTACTGTTGTAAGTATGTGTGTGGATTGTACTGTTGTAAGTATGTGTGTGGATTGTACTGTTGTAAGTATGTGTGTGGATTGTAATGTTGTAAGTGTTTGTGTGGGGTATACTATTGTAAGTGTTTGTGTGGATTGTACTGTTGTAAGTGTTTGTGTGGGGTATACTATTGTAAGTGTTTGTGTGGATTGTACTGTTGTAAGTATGTGTGTGGATTGTAATATTGTAAGTGTTTGTGTGGGGTATACTATTGTAAGTGTTTGTGTGGATTGTATTGTTGTAAGTATGTGTGTGGATTGTACTGTTGTAAGTATGTGTGTGGATTGTACTGTTCTAAGTATCTGTGTGGATTGTACTATTGTAAGTGTTTGTGTGGATTGTACTATTGTAAGTGTTTGTGTGGATTGTACTGTTGTAAGTATGTGTGTGGATTGTACTGTTGTAAGTATCTGTGTGGATTGTACTGTTGTAAGTATGTGTGTGGATTGTACTGTTGTAAGTATGTGTGTGGATTGTACTGTTGTTAGTATGTGTGTGGATTGTACTGTTGTAAGTATGTGTGTGGATTGTACTGTTGTAAGTATGTGTGTGGATTGTACTGTTGTAATTATGTGTGTGGATTGTACTGTTGTAAGTATCTGTGTGGATTGTACTATTGTAAGTGTTTGTGTGGGTTATACTGTTGTAAGTGTTTGTGTGGGGTATACTATTGTAAGTGTTTGTGTGGATTGTACTGTTGCAACTATGTGTGTGGATTGTACTGTTATAAGTATGTGTGTGGATTGTACTGTTGTAAATATGTGTGTGGATTGTACTGTTGTAAGTATGTGTGTGGATTGTACTGTTGTAAGTATGTGTGTGGATTGTACTGTTGTAAGTATGTGTGTGGATTGTACTGTTGTAAGTGTTTGTGTGGGTTATACTGTTGTAAGTGTTTGTGTGGGTTATACTGTTGTAAGTGTTTGTGTGGGGTATACTATTGTAAGTGTTTGTGTGGATTGTACTGTTGTAAGTATGTGTGTGGATTGTAATGTTGTAAGTGTTTGTGTGGGGTATACTATTGTAAGTGTTTGTGTGGATTGTACTGTTGTAAGTGTTTGTGTGGGGTATACTATTGTAAGTGTTTGTGTGGATTGTACTGTTGTAAGTATGTGTGTGGATTGTAATGTTGTAAGTGTTTGTGTGGGGTATACTATTGTAAGTGTTTGTGTGGATTGTACTGTTGTAAGTATGTGTGTGGATTGTACTGTTGTAAGTATGTGTGTGGATTGTACTGTTGTAAGTATGTGTGTGGATTGTACTGTTGTAAGTGTTTGTGTGGATTGTACTGTTGTAAGTATGTGTGTGGATTGTACTGTTGTAAGTATCTGTGTGGATTGTACTGTTGTAAGTATGTGTGTGGATTGTACTGTTGTAAGTATGTGTGTGGATTGTACTGTTGTAAGTATGTGTGTGGATTGTACTGTTGTAAGTATGTGTGTGGATTGTACTGTTGTAAGTATGTGTGTGGATTGTACTCTTGAAAGTATATGTGTGGATTGTACTATTGTAAGTGTTTGTGTGGGTTATACTGTTGTAAGTGTTTGTGTGGGTTATACTGCTGTAAGTGTTTGTGTGGGGTATACTATTGTAAGTGTTTGTGTGGATTGTACTGTTGCAAGTAATTGTGTATATTGTACCGTTGTAAATATCTGTGTGGATTGTACTGTTGCAAGTGTTTGTGTGGGTTATACTGTTGTAAGTGTTTGTGTGGGTTATTCTATTGTAAGTGTTTGTGTGGATTGTACTGTTGTAAGTATGTGTGTGGATTGCACTGCTGTAAGTGTTTGTGTGGGTTATACTGTTGTAAGTGTTTGTGTGGGTTATACTGTTGTAAGTGTTTGTGTGGGTTATACTATTGTAAGAGTTTGTGTGGGTTATACTATTGTAAGTGTTTGTGTGGGTTATACTATTGTAAGTGTTTGTGTGGGTTATACTGTTGTAAGTGTTTGTGTGGGGTATACTATTGTAAGTGTTTGTGTGGATTGTACTGTTGTAAGTATGTGTGTGGATTGTACTGTTGTAAGTATGTGTGTGGATTGTACTGTTGTAAGTATGTGTGTGGATTGTACTGTTGTAAGTATCTGTGTGGATTGTACTGTTGTAAGTATTTGTGTGGATTGTACTGTTGTAAGTATGTGTGTGGATTGTACTGTTGTACGTATGTGTGTGGATTGTACTGTTGTAAGTATGTGTGTGGATTGTACTGTTGTAAGTATGTGTGTGGATTGTACTGTTGTAAGTATGTGTGTGGATTGTACTGTTGTAAGTATCTGTGTGGATTGTACTGTTGTAAGTGTTTGTGTGGGTTATACTGTTGTAAGTATGTGTGTGGATTGTACTGTTGTAAGTATATGTGTGGATTGTACTATTGTAAGTATGTGTGTGGATTGTACTGTTGTAAGTATGTGTGTGGATTGTACTGTTGTTAGTATGTGTGTGGATTGTATTGTTGTAAGTATGTGTGTGGATTGTACTGTTGTAAATATTTGTATGGATTGTACTGTTGTAAGTGTGTGTGTGGATTGTACTGTTGTAAGTATGTGTGTGGATTGTACTGTTGTAAGTATGTGTGTGGATTGTACTGTTGTAAGTGTTTGTGTGGGTTATACTGTTGTAAGTGTTTGTGTGGGTTATACTGTTGTAAGTGTTTGTGTGGGGTATACTATTGTAAGTGTTTGTGTGGATTGTACTGTTGTAAGTATGTGTGTGGATTGTAATGTTGTAAGTGTTTGTATGGGGTATACTATTGTAAGTGTTTGTGTGGATTGTACTGTTGTAAGTGTTTGTGTGGGGTATACTATTGTAAGTGTTTGTGTGGATTGTACTGTTGTAAGTATGTGTGTGGATTGTAATGTTGTAAGTGTTTGTGTGGGGTATACTATTGTAAGTGTTTGTGTGGGTTATACTGTTGTAAGTGTTTGTGTGGGTTATACTGTTGTAAGTGTTTGTGTGGGTTATACTATTGTAAGAGTTTGTGTGGGTTATACTATTGTAAGTGTTTGTGTGGGTTATACTGTTGTAAGTGTTTGTGTGGGTTATACTGTTGTAAGTGTTTGTGTGGGGTATACTATTGTAAGTGTTTGTGTGGATTGTACTGTTGTAAGTATGTGTGTGGATTGTACTGTTGTAAGTATGTGTGTGGATTGTACTGTTGTAAGTATGTGTGTGGATTGTACTGTTGTAAGTATCTGTGTGGATTGTACTGTTGTAAGTTTTTGTGTGGATTGTACTGTTATAAGTATGTGTGTGGATTGTACTGTTGTACGTATGTGTGTGGATTGTACTGTTGTAAGTATGTGTGTGGATTGTACTGTTGTAAGTATGTGTGTGGATTGTACTGTTGTAAGTATGTGTGTGGATTGTACTGTTGTAAGTATCTGTGTGGATTGTACTGTTGTAAGTGTTTGTGTGGGTTATACTGTTGTAAGTATGTGTGTGGATTGTACTGTTGTAAGTATCTGTGTGGATTGTACTATTGTAAGTATGTGTGTGGATTGTACTGTTGTAAGTATGTGTGTGGATTGTACTGTTGTTAGTATGTGTGTGGATTGTACTGTTGTAAGTATGTGTGTGGATTGTACTGTTGTAAATATTTGTGTGGATTGTACTGTTGTAAGTATGTGTGTGGATTGTACTGTTGTAAGTATGTGTGTGGATTGTACTGTTGTAAGTATGTGTGTGGATTGTACTGTTGTAAGTGTTTGTGTGGGTTATACTGTTGTAAGTGTTTGTGTGGGTTATACTGTTGTAAGTGTTTGTGTGGGGTATACTATTGTAAGTGTTTGTGTGGATTGTACTGTTGTAAGTATGTGTGTGGATTGTAATGTTGTAAGTGTTTGTGTGGGGTATACTATTGTAAGTGTTTGTGTGGATTGTACTGTTGTAAGTGTTTGTGTGGGGTATACTATTGTAAGTGTTTGTGTGGATTGTACTGTTGTAAGTATGTGTGTGGATTGTAATATTGTAAGTGTTTGTGTGGGGTATACTATTGTAAGTGTTTGTGTGGATTGTATTGTTGTAAGTATGTGTGTGGATTGTACTGTTGTAAGTATGTGTGTGGATTGTACTGTTCTAAGTATCTGTGTGGATTGTACTATTGTAAGTGTTTGTGTGGATTGTACTATTGTAAGTGTTTGTGTGGATTGTACTGTTGTAAGTATGTGTGTGGATTGTACTGTTGTAAGTATCTGTGTGGATTGTACTGTTGTAAGTATGTGTGTGGATTGTACTGTTGTAAGTATGTGTGTGGATTGTACTGTTGTTAGTATGTGTGTGGATTGTACTGTTGTAAGTATGTGTGTGGATTGTACTGTTGTAAGTATGTGTGTGGATTGTACTGTTGTAATTATGTGTGTGGATTGTACTGTTGTAAGTATCTGTGTGGATTGTACTATTGTAAGTGTTTGTGTGGGTTATACTGTTGTAAGTGTTTGTGTAGGTTATAATATTGTAAGTGTTTATGTGGATTGTACTGTTGTAAGTGTTTGTGTGGGGTATACTATTGTAAGTGTTTGTGTGGGTTATACTGTTGTAAGTGTTTGTGTGGGTTATACTATTGTAAGTATGTGTGTGGATTGTACTGTTGTAAGTGTTTGTGTGGATTGTACTGTTGCAACTATGTGTGTGGATTGTACTGTTATAAGTATGTGTGTGGATTGTACTGTTGTAAATATGTGTGTGGATTGTACTGTTGTAAGTATGTGTGTGGATTGTACTGTTGTAGGTGTTTGTGTGGGTTATACTCTTGTAAGTGTTTGTGTGGGTTATACTGTTGTAAGTGTTTGTGTGGGGTATACTATTGTAAGTGTTTGTTTGGATTGTACTGTTGTAAGTATGTGTGTGAATTGTAATGTTGTAAGTGTTTGTGTGGGGTATACTATTGTAAGTGTTTGTGTGGATTGTACTGTTGCAAGTAATTGTGTATATTGTACCGTTGTAAATATCTGTGTGGATTGTACTGTTGCAAGTGTTTGTGTGGGTTATACTGTTGTAAGTGTTTGTGTGGGTTATACTGCTGTAAGTGTTTGTGTGGGGTATACTATTGTAAGTGTTTGTGTGGATTGTACTGTTGCAAGTAATTGTGTATATTGTACCGTTGTAAATATCTGTGTGGATTGTACTGTTGCAAGTGTTTGTGTGGGTTATACTGTTGTAAGTGTTTGTGTGGGTTATACTATTGTAAGTGTTTGTGTGGATTGTACTGTTGTAAGTATGTGTGTGGATTGCACTGCTGTAAGTGTTTGTGTGGGTTATACTGTTGTAAGTGTTTGTGTGGGTTATACTGTTGTAAGTGTTTGTGTGGGTTATACTATTGTAAGAGTTTGTGTGGGTTATACTATTGTAAGTGTTTGTGTGGGTTATACTGTTGTAAGTGTTTGTGTCGGTTATACTGTTGTAAGTGTTTGTGTGGGGTATACTATTGTAAGTGTTTGTGTGGATTGTACTGTTGTAAGTATGTGTGTGGATTGTACTTTTGTAAGTATGTGTGTGGATTGTACTGTTGTAAGTATGTGTGTGGATTGTACTGTTGTAAGTATCTGTGTGGATTGTACTGTTGTAAGTATTTGTGTGGATTGTACTGTTGTAAGTATGTGTGTGGATTGTACTGTTGTACGTATGTGTGTGGATTGTACTGTTGTAAGTATGTGTGTGGATTGTACTGTTGTAAGTATGTGTGTGGATTGTACTGTTGTAAGTATGTGTGTGGATTGTACTGTTGTAAGTATCTGTGTGGATTGTACTGTTGTAAGTGTTTGTGTGGGTTATACTGTTGTAAGTATGTGTGTGGATTGTACTGTTGTAAGTATCTGTGTGGATTGTACTATTGTAAGTATGTGTGTGGATTGTACTGTTGTAAGTATGTGTGTGGATTGTACTGTTGTTAGTATGTGTGTGGATTGTACTGTTGTAAGTATGTGTGTGGATTGTACTGTTGTAAATATTTGTGTGGATTGTACTGTTGTAAGTATGTGTGTGGATTGTACTGTTGTAAGTATGTGTGTGGATTGTACTGTTGTAAGTATGTGTGTGGATTGTACTGTTGTAAGTGTTTGTGTGGGTTATACTGTTGTAAGTGTTTGTGTGGGTTATACTGTTGTAAGTGTTTGTGTGGGGTATACTATTGTAAGTGTTTGTGTGGATTGTACTGTTGTAAGTATGTGTGTGGATTGTAATGTTGTAAGTGTTTGTGTGGGGTATACTATTGTAAGTGTTTGTGTGGATTGTACTGTTGTAAGTGTTTGTGTGGGGTATACTATTGTAAGTGTTTGTGTGGATTGTACTGTTGTAAGTATTTGTGTGGATTGTAATGTTGTAAGTGTTTGTGTGGGGTATACTATTGTAAGTGTTTGTGTGGGTTATACTGTTGTAAGTGTTTGTGTGGGTTATACTGTTGTAAGTGTTTGTGTGGGTTATACTATTGTAAGAGTTTGTGTGGGTTATACTATTGTAAGTGTTTGTGTGGGTTATACTGTTGTAAGTGTTTGTGTGGGTTATACTGTTGTAAGTGTTTGTGTGGGGTATACTATTGTAAGTGTTTGTGTGGATTGTACTGTTGTAAGTATGTGTGTGGATTGTACTGTTGTAAGTATGTGTGTGGATTGTACTGTTGTAAGTGTTTGTGTGTATTGTACTGTTGTAAGTATCTGTGTGGATTGTACTGTTGTAAGTATTTGTGTGGATTGTACTGTTGTAAGTATGTGTGTGGATTGTACTGTTGTACGTATGTGTGTGGATTGTACTGTTGTAAGTATGTGTGTGGATTGTACTGTTGTAAGTATGTGTGTGGATTGTACTGTTGTAAGTATGTGTGTGGATTGTACTGTTGTAAGTATCTGTGTGGATTGTACTGTTGTAAGTGTTTGTGTGGGTTATACTGTTGTAAGTATGTGTGTGGATTGTACTGTTGTAAGTATCTGTGTGGATTGTACTATTGTAAGTATGTGTGTGGATTGTACTGTTGTAAGTATGTGTGTGGATTGTACTGTTGTTAGTATGTGTGTGGATTGTACTGTTGTAAGTATGTGTGTGGATTGTACTGTTGTAAATATTTGTGTGGATTGTACTGTTGTAAGTATGTGTGTGGATTGTACTGTTGTAAGTATGTGTGTGGATTGTACTGTTGTAAGTATGTGTGTGGATTGTACTGTTGTAAGTGTTTGTGTGGGTTATACTGTTGTAAGTGTTTGTGTGGGTTATACTGTTGTAAGTGTTTGTGTGGGGTATACTATTGTAAGTGTTTGTGTGGATTGTACTGTTGTAAGTATGTGTGTGGATTGTAATGTTGTAAGTGTTTGTGTGGGGTATACTATTGTAAGTGTTTGTGTGGATTGTACTGTTGTAAGTGTTTGTGTGGGGTATACTATTGTAAGTGTTTGTGTGGATTGTACTGTTGTAAGTATGTGTGTGGATTGTAATATTGTAAGTGTTTGTGTGGGGTATACTATTGTAAGTGTTTGTGTGGATTGTATTGTTGTAAGTATGTGTGTGGATTGTACTGTTGTAAGTATGTGTGTGGATTGTAGTGTTGTAAGTATCTGTGTGGATTGTACTATTGTAAGTGTTTGTGTGGATTGTACTATTGTAAGTGTTTGTGTGGATTGTACTGTTGTAAGTATGTGTGTGGATTGTACTGTTGTAAGTATCTGTGTGGATTGTACTGTTGTAAGTATGTGTGTGGATTGTACTGTTGTAAGTATGTGTGTGGATTGTACTGTTGTTAGTATGTGTGTGGATTGTACTGTTGTAAGTATGTGTGTGGATTGTACTGTTGTAAGTATGTGTGTGGATTGTACTGTTGTAAGTATGTGTGTGGATTGTACTGTTGTAAGTATCTGTGTGGATTGTACTATTGTAAGTGTTTGTGTGGGTTATACTGTTGTAAGTGTTTGTGTGGGTTATAATATTGTAAGTGTTTATGTGGATTGCACTGTTGTAAGTGTTTGTGTGGGGTATACTATTGTAAGTGTTTGTGTGGGTTATACTGTTGTAAGTGTTTGTGTGGGTTATACTATTGTAAGTATGTGTGTGGATTGTACTGTTGTAAGTGTTTGTGTGGATTGTACTGTTGCAACTATGTGTGTGGATTGTACTGTTATAAGTATGTGTGTGGATTGTACTGTTGTAAATATGTGTGTGGATTGTACTGTTGTAAGTATGTGTGTGGATGGTACTGTTGTAAGTATGTGTGTGGATTGTACTGTTGTAGGTGTTTGTGTGGGTTATACTCTTGTAAGTGTTTGTGTGGGTTATACTGTTGTAAGTGTTTGTGTGGGGTATACTATTGTAAGTGTTTGTTTGGATTGTACTGTTGTAAGTATGTGTGTGAATTGTAATGTTGTAAGTGTTTGTGTGGGGTATACTATTGTAAGTGTTTGTGTGGATTGTACTGTTGTAAGTGTTTGTGTGGGGTATACTATTGTAAGTGTTTGTGTGGGTTATACTGTTGTAAGTGTTTGTGTGGGTTATACTATTGTAAGTATGTGTGTGGATTGTACTGTTGTAAATATGTGTGTGGATTGTACTGTTGTAAGTATGTGTGTGGATTGTACTGTTGTAAGTGTGTGTGTGGATTGTACTGTTGTAAGTATGTGTGTGGATTGTACTGTTGTAGGTGTTTGTGTGGGTTATACTCTTGTAAGTGTTTGTGTGGGTTATACTGTTGTAAGTGTTTGTGTGGGGTATACTATTGTAAGTGTTTGTTTGGATTGTACTGTTGTAAGTATGTGTGTGAATTGTAATGTTGTAAGTGTTTGTGTGGGGTATACTATTGTAAGTGTTTGTGTGGATTGTACTGTTGTAAGTATGTGTGTGGATTGTACTGTTGTAAGTATGTGTGTGGATTGTACTGTTGTAAGTATCTGTGTGGATTGTACTATTGTAAGTGTTTGTGTGGGTTATACTGTTGTAAGTTTTTGTGTGGGGTATACTATTGTAAGTGTTTGTGTGGATTGTACTGTTGTAAGTATGTGTGTGGATTGTACTGTTGTAAGTGTTTGTGTGAGGTATACTATTGTAAGTATTTGTGTGGATTGTACTGTTGAAAGTATGCGTGTGGATTGTAATGTTGTAAGTGTTTGTGTGGGGCATACTATTGTAAGTGTTTGTGTGGATTGTATTGTTGTAAGTATGTGTTTGGATTGTACTGTTGTAAGTATATGTGTGGATTGTACTGTTGTAAGTATGTGTGTGGATTGTACTGTTGTAAGTATGTGTGTGGATTGTGCTGTTGTAAGTATCTGTGTGGATTGTACTATTGTAAGTATGTGTGTGGATTGTACTGTTGTAAGTATGTGTGTGGATTGTACTGTTGTTAGTATGTGTGTGGATTGTACTGTTGTAAGTATGTGTGTGGATTGTACTGTTGTAAATATTTGTGTGGATTGTACTGTTGTAAGTATGTGTGTGGATTGTACTGTTGTAAGTATGTGTGTGGATTGTACTGTTGTAAGTATGTGTGTGGATTGTACTGTTGTAAGTGTTTGTGTGGGTTATACTGTTGTAAGTGTTTGTGTGGGTTATACTGTTGTAAGTGTTTGTGTGGGGTATACTATTGTAAGTGTTTGTGTGGATTGTACTGTTGTAAGTATGTGTGGATTGTAATGTTGTAAGTGTTTGTGTGGGGTATACTATTGTAAGTGTTTGTGTGGATTGTACTGTTGTAAGTGTTTGTGTGGGGTATACTATTGTAAGTGTTTGTGTGGATTGTACTGTTGTAAGTATGTGTGTGGATTGTAATATTGTAAGTGTTTGTGTGGGGTATACTATTGTAAGTGTTTGTGTGGATTGTATTGTTGTAAGTATGTGTGTGGATTGTACTGTTGTAAGTATGTGTGTGGATTGTAGTGTTGTAAGTATCTGTGTGGATTGTACTATTGTAAGTGTTTGTGTGGATTGTACTATTGTAAGTGTTTGTGTGGATTGTACTGTTGTAAGTATGTGTGTGGATTGTACTGTTGTAAGTATCTGTGTGGATTGTACTGTTGTAAGTATGTGTGTGGATTGTACTGTTGTAAGTATGTGTGTGGATTGTACTGTTGTTAGTATGTGTGTGGATTGTACTGTTGTAAGTATGTGTGTGGATTGTACTGTTGTAAGTATGTGTGTGGATTGTACTCTTGTAAGTATGTGTGTGGATTGTACTGTTGTAAGTATCTGTGTGGATTGTACTATTGTAAGTGTTTGTGTGGGTTATACTGTTGTAAGTGTTTGTGTGGGTTATAATATTGTAAGTGTTTATGTGGATTGCACTGTTGTAAGTGTTTGTGTGGGGTATACTATTGTAAGTGTTTGTGTTTGTTATACTGTTGTAAGTGTTTGTGTGGGTTATACTATTGTAAGTATGTGTGTGGATTGTACTGTTGTAAGTGTTTGTGTGGATTGTACTGTTGCAACTATGTGTGTGGATTGTACTGTTATAAGTATGTGTGTGGATTGTACTGTTGTAAATATGTGTGTGGATTGTACTGTTGTAAGTATGTGTGTGGATGGTACTGTTGTAAGTATGTGTGTGGATTGTACTGTTGTAGGTGTTTGTGTGGGTTATACTCTTGTAAGTGTTTGTGTGGGTTATACTGTTGTAAGTGTTTGTGTGGGGTATACTATTGTAAGTGTTTGTTTGGATTGTACTGTTGTAAGTATGTGTGTGAATTGTAATGTTGTAAGTGTTTGTGTGGGGTATACTATTGTAAGTGTTTGTGTGGATTGTACTGTTGTAAGTATGTGTGTGGATTGTACTGTTGTAAGTATGTGTGTGGATTGTACTGTTGTAAGTATCTGTGTGGATTGTACTGTTGTAAGTGTTTGTGTGGGTTATACTGTTGTAAGTGTTTGTGTGGGGTATACTATTGTAAGTGTTTGTGTGGATTGTACTGTTGTAAGTGTTTGTGTGGGGTATACTATTGTAAGTGTTTGTGTGGGTTATACTGTTGTAAGTGTTTGTGTGGGTTATACTATTGTAAGTATGTGTGTGGATTGTACTGTTGTAAATATGTGTGTGGATTGTACTGTTGTAAGTATGTGTGTGGATTGTACTGTTGTAAGTATGTGTGTGGATTGTACTGTTGTAAGTATGTGTGTGGATTGTACTGTTGTAGGTGTTTGTGTGGGTTATACTCTTGTAAGTGTTTGTGTGGGTTATACTGTTGTAAGTGTTTGTGTGGGTTATACTGTTGTAAGTTTTTGTGTGGGGTATACTATTGTAAGTGTTTGTGTGGATTGTACTGTTGTAAGTATGTGTGTGGATTGTACTGTTGTAAGTGTTTGTGTGAGGTATACTATTGTAAGTGTTTGTGTGGATTGTACTGTTGAAAGTATGCGTGTGGATTGTAATGTTGTAAGTGTTTGTGTGGGGCATACTATTGTAAGTGTTTGTGTGGATTGTATTGTTGTAAGTATGTGTTTGGATTGTACTGTTGTAAGTATATGTGTGGATTGTACTGTTGTAAGTATGTGTGTGGATTGTACTGTTGTAAGTATGTGTGTGGATTGTACTGTTGTAAGTATATGTGTGGATTGTACTGTTGTAAGTATGTGTGTGGATTGTACTGTTGTAAGTATGTGTGTGGATTGTACTGTTGTAAGTATGTGTGTGGATTGTACTGTTGTAAGTATGTGTGTGGATTGTACTGTTGTAAGTATGTGTGTGGATTGTACTGTTGTAAGTGTTTGTGTGGGTTATACTGTTGTAAGTGTTTGTGTGGGTTATACTGTTGTAAGTGTTTGTGTGGGGTATACTATTGTAAGTGTTTGTGTGGATTGTACTGTTGTAAGTATGTGTGTGGATTGTAATGTTGTAAGTGTTTGTGTGGGGTATACTATTGTAAGTGTTTGTGTGGATTGTACTGTTGTAAGTGTTTGTGTGGGGTATACTATTGTAAGTGTTTGTGTGGATTGTACTGTTGTAAGTATTTGTGTGGATTGTAATGTTGTAAGTGTTTGTGTGGGGTATACTATTGTAAGTGTTTGTGTGGGTTATACTGTTGTAAGTGTTTGTGTGGGTTATACTGTTGTAAGTGTTTGTGTGGGTTATACTATTGTAAGAGTTTGTGTGGGTTATACTATTGTAAGTGTTTGTGTGGGTTATACTGTTGTAAGTGTTTGTGTGGGTTATACTGTTGTAAGTGTTTGTGTGGGGTATACTATTGTAAGTGTTTGTGTGGATTGTACTGTTGTAAGTATGTGTGTGGATTGTACTGTTGTAAGTATGTGTGTGGATTGTACTGTTGTAAGTGTTTGTGTGTATTGTACTGTTGTAAGTATCTGTGTGGATTGTACTGTTGTAAGTATTTGTGTGGATTGTACTGTTGTAAGTATGTGTGTGGATTGTACTGTTGTACGTATGTGTGTGGATTGTACTGTTGTAAGTATGTGTGTGGATTGTACTGTTGTAAGTATGTGTGTGGATTGTACTGTTGTAAGTATGTGTGTGGATTGTACTGTTGTAAGTATCTGTGTGGATTGTACTGTTGTAAGTGTTTGTGTGGGTTATACTGTTGTAAGTATGTGTGTGGATTGTACTGTTGTAAGTATCTGTGTGGATTGTACTATTGTAAGTATGTGTGTGGATTGTACTGTTGTAAGTATGTGTGTGGATTGTACTGTTGTTAGTATGTGTGTGGATTGTACTGTTGTAAGTATGTGTGTGGATTGTACTGTTGTAAATATTTGTGTGGATTGTACTGTTGTAAGTATGTGTGTGGATTGTACTGTTGTAAGTATGTGTGTGGATTGTAGTGTTGTAAGTATGTGTGTGGATTGTACTGTTGTAAGTGTTTGTGTGGGTTATACTGTTGTAAGTGTTTGTGTGGGTTATACTGTTGTAAGTGTTTGTGTGGGGTATACTATTGTAAGTGTTTGTGTGGATTGTACTGTTGTAAGTATGTGTGTGGATTGTAATGTTGTAAGTGTTTGTGTGGGGTATACTATTGTAAGTGTTTGTGTGGATTGTACTGTTGTAAGTGTTTGTGTGGGGTATACTATTGTAAGTGTTTGTGTGGATTGTACTGTTGTAAGTATGTGTGTGGATTGTAATATTGTAAGTGTTTGTGTGGGGTATACTATTGTAAGTGTTTGTGTGGATTGTATTGTTGTAAGTATGTGTGTGGATTGTACTGTTGTAAGTATGTGTGTGGATTGTAGTGTTGTAAGTATCTGTGTGGATTGTACTATTGTAAGTGTTTGTGTGGATTGTACTATTGTAAGTGTTTGTGTGGATTGTACTGTTGTAAGTATGTGTGTGGATTGTACTGTTGTAAGTATCTGTGTGGATTGTACTGTTGTAAGTATGTGTGTGGATTGTACTGTTGTAAGTATGTGTGTGGATTGTACTGTTGTTAGTATGTGTGTGGATTGTACTGTTGTAAGTATGTGTGTGGATTGTACTGTTGTAAGTATGTGTGTGGATTGTACTGTTGTAAGTATGTGTGTGGATTGTACTGTTGTAAGTATCTGTGTGGATTGTACTATTGTAAGTGTTTGTGTGGGTTATACTGTTGTAAGTGTTTGTGTGGGTTATAATATTGTAAGTGTTTATGTGGATTGCACTGTTGTAAGTGTTTGTGTGGGGTATGCTATTGTAAGTGTTTGTGTGGGTTATACTGTTGTAAGTGTTTGTGTGGGTTATACTATTGTAAGTATGTGTGTGGATTGTACTGTTGTAAGTGTTTGTGTGGATTGTACTGTTGCAACTATGTGTGTGGATTGTACTGTTATAAGTATGTGTGTGGATTGTACTGTTGTAAATATGTGTGTGGATTGTACTGTTGTAAGTATGTGTGTGGATGGTACTGTTGTAAGTATGTGTGTGGATTGTACTGTTGTAGGTGTTTGTGTGGGTTATACTCTTGTAAGTGTTTGTGTGGGTTATACTGTTGTAAGTGTTTGTGTGGGGTATACTATTGTAAGTGTTTATTTGGATTGTACTGTTGTAAGTATGTGTGTGAATTGTAATGTTGTAAGTGTTTGTGTGGGGTATACTATTGTAAGTGTTTGTGTGGATTGTACTGTTGTAAGTATGTGTGTGGATTGTACTGTTGTAAGTATGTGTGTGGATTGTACTGTTGTAAGTATCTGTGTGGATTGTACTATTGTAAGTGTTTGTGTGGGTTATACTGTTGTAAGTGTTTGTGTGGGGTATACTATTGTAAGTGTTTGTGTGGATTGTACTGTTGTAAGTGTTTGTGTGGGGTATACTATTGTAAGTGTTTGTGTGGGTTATACTGTTGTAAGTGTTTGTGTGGGTTATACTATTGTAAGTATGTGTGTGGATTGTACTGTTGTAAATATGTGTGTGGATTGTACTGTTGTAAGTATGTGTGTGGATTGTACTGTTGTAAGTATGTGTGTGGATTGTACTGTTGTAAGTATGTGTGTGGATTGTACTGTTGTAGGTGTTTGTGTGGGTTATACTCTTGTAAGTGTTTGTGTGGGTTATACTGTTGTAAGTGTTTGTGTGGGGTATACTATTGTAAGTGTTTGTTTGGATTGTACTGTTGTAAGTAGGTGTGTGAATTGTAATGTTGTAAGTGTTTGTGTGGGGTATACTATTGTAAGTGTTTGTGTGGATTGTACTGTTGTAAGTATGTGTGTGGATTGTACTGTTGTAAGTATGTGTGTGGATTGTACTGTTGTAAGTATCTGTGTGGATTGTACTATTGTAAGTGTTTGTGTGGGTTATACTGTTGTAAGTTTTTGTGTGGGGTATACTATTGTAAGTGTTTGTGTGGATTGTACTGTTGTAAGTATGTGTGTGGATTGTACTGTTGTAAGTGTTTGTGTGAGGTATACTATTGTAAGTGTTTGTGTGGATTGTACTGTTGAAAATATGCGTGTGGATTGTAATGTTGTAAGTGTTTGTGTGGGGCATACTATTGTAAGTGTTTGTGTGGATTGTATTGTTGTAAGTATGTGTTTGGATTGTACTGTTGTAAGTATATGTGTGGATTGTACTGTTGTAAGTATGTGTGTGGATTGTACTGTTGTAAGTATGTGTGTGGATTGTACTGTTGTAAGTATATGTGTGGATTGTACTGTTGTAAGTATGTGTGTGGATTGTACTGTTGTAAGTATGTGTGTGGATTGTACTGTTGTAAGTATATGTGTGGATTGTACTGTTGTAAGTATCTGTGTGGATTGTACTGTTGTAAGTATGTGTGTGGATTGTACTGTTGTAAGTATGTGTGTGGATTGTACTGTTGTAAGTATCTGTGTGGATTGTACTATTGTAAGTGTTTGTGTGGGTTATACTGTTGTAAGTGTTTGTGTGGGTTATACTATTGTAAGTGTTTGTGTGGATTGTACTGTTGTAAGTGTTTGTGTGGGGTATACTATTGTAAGTGTTTGTGTGGATTGTACTGTTGTAAGTATGTGTGTGGATTGTACTGTTGCAACTATGTGTGTTGATTGTACTGTTATAAGTATGTGTGTGGATTGTACTGTTGTAAATATGTGTGTGGATTGTACTCTTGTAAGTATGTGTGTGGATTGTACTGTTGTAAGTATGTGTGTGGATTGTACTGTTGTAGGTTTTTGTGTGGGTTATACTGTTGTAAGTGTTTGTGTGGGTTATACTGTTGTAAGTGTTTGTATGGGGTATACTATTGTAAGTGTTTGTGTGGATTGTACTGTTGTAAGTATGTGTGTGGATTGTAATGTTGTAAGTGTTTGTGTGGGGTATACTATTGTAAGTGTTTGTGTGGATTGTACTGATGTAAGTATGTGTGTGGATTGTACTGTTGTAAGTATGTGTGTGGATTGTACTGTTGTAAGTATCTGTGTGGATTGTACTATTGTAAGTGTTTGTGTGGGTTATACTGTTGTAAGTGTTTGTGTGGGGTATTATATTGTAAGTGTTTGTGTGGATTGTACTGTTGTAAGTATGTGTGTTGATTGTACTGTTGTAAGTATGTGTGTGGATTGTACTGTTGTAAGTATGTGTGTGGATTGTACTGTTGTAAGTGTTTGTGTGGATTGTACTGTTGTAAGTATGTGTGTGGATTGTACTGTTGTAAGTATCTCTGTGGATTGTACTGTTGTAAGTATGTGTGTGGATTGTACTGTTGTAAGTATGTGTGTGGATTGCACTGTTTTTAGTATATGTGTGGATTGTACTGTTGTAAGTATGTGTGTGGATTGTACTGTTGTAAGTATGTGTGTGGATTGTACTGTTGTAAGTATGTGTGTGGATTGTACTGTTGAAAGTATCTGTGTGGATTGTACTATTGTAAGTGTTTGTGTGAGTTATACTGTTGTAAGTGTTTGTGTGGGTTATACTGTTGTAAGTGTTTGTGTGGGGTATACTATTGTAAGTGTTTGTGTGGATTGTACTGTTGTAAGTGTTTGTGTGGGGTATACTATTGTAAGTGTTTGTGTGGATTGTACTGTTGCAACTATGTGTGTGGATTGTACTGTTATAAGTATGTGTGTGGATTGTACTGTTGTAAGTATGTGTGTGGATTGTACTGTTGTAAGTATGTGTGTGGATTGTACTGTTGTAAGTATGTGTGTGGATTGTACTGTTGTAAGTATATGTGTGGATTGTACTGTTGTAAGTATCTGTGTGGATTGTACTGTTGTAAGTATGTGTGTGGATTGTACTGTTGTAAGTATATGTGTGGATTGTACTGTTGTAAGTATCTGTGTGGATTGTACTGTTGTAAGTATGTGTGTGGATTGTACTGTTGTAAGTATGTGTGTGGATTGTACTGTTGTAAGTATGTGTGTGGATTGTACTAGTGTAAGTGTTTGTGTGGGTTATAGTGTTGTAAGTGTTTGTGTGGGTTATACTGTTGTAAGTGTTTGTGTGGGTTATACTGTTGTAAGTGTTTGTGTGGGGTATACTATTGTAAGTGTTTGTGTGGATTGTACTGTTGTAAGTATGTGTGGATTGTAATGTTGTAAGTGTTTGTGTGGGGTATACTATTGTAAGTGTTTGTGTGGATTGTACTGTTGTAAGTGTTTGTGTGGGGTATACTATTGTAAGTGTTTGTGTGGATTGTACTGTTGTAAGTATGTGTGTGGATTGTAATATTGTAAGTGTTTGTGTGGGGTATACTATTGTAAGTGTTTGTGTGGATTGTATTGTTGTAAGTATGTGTGTGGATTGTACTGTTGTAAGTATGTGTGTGGATTGTAGTGTTGTAAGTATCTGTGTGGATTGTACTATTGTAAGTGTTTGTGTGGATTGTACTATTGTAAGTGTTTGTGTGGATTGTACTGTTGTAAGTATGTGTGTGGATTGTACTGTTGTAAGTATCTGTGTGGATTGTACTGTTGTAAGTATGTGTGTGGATTGTACTGTTGTAAGTATGTGTGTGGATTGTACTGTTGTTAGTATGTGTGTGGATTGTACTGTTGTAAGTATGTGTGTGGATTGTACTGTTGTAAGTATGTGTGTGGATTGTACTCTTGTAAGTATGTGTGTGGATTGTACTGTTGTAAGTATCTGTGTGGATTGTACTATTGTAAGTGTTTGTGTGGGTTATACTGTTGTAAGTGTTTGTGTGGGTTATAATATTGTAAGTGTTTATGTGGATTGCACTGTTGTAAGTGTTTGTGTGGGGTATACTATTGTAAGTGTTTGTGTTTGTTATACTGTTGTAAGTGTTTGTGTGGGTTATACTATTGTAAGTATGTGTGTGGATTGTACTGTTGTAAGTGTTTGTGTGGATTGTACTGTTGCAACTATGTGTGTGGATTGTACTGTTATAAGTATGTGTGTGGATTGTACTGTTGTAAATATGTGTGTGGATTGTACTGTTGTAAGTATGTGTGTGGATGGTACTGTTGTAAGTATGTGTGTGGATTGTACTGTTGTAGGTGTTTGTGTGGGTTATACTCTTGTAAGTGTTTGTGTGGGTTATACTGTTGTAAGTGTTTGTGTGGGGTATACTATTGTAAGTGTTTGTTTGGATTGTACTGTTGTAAGTATGTGTGTGAATTGTAATGTTGTAAGTGTTTGTGTGGGGTATACTATTGTAAGTGTTTGTGTGGATTGTACTGTTGTAAGTATGTGTGTGGATTGTACTGTTGTAAGTATGTGTGTGGATTGTACTGTTGTAAGTATCTGTGTGGATTGTACTGTTGTAAGTGTTTGTGTGGGTTATACTGTTGTAAGTGTTTGTGTGGGGTATACTATTGTAAGTGTTTGTGTGGATTGTACTGTTGTAAGTGTTTGTGTGGGGTATACTATTGTAAGTGTTTGTGTGGGTTATACTGTTGTAAGTGTTTGTGTGGGTTATACTATTGTAAGTATGTGTGTGGATTGTACTGTTGTAAATATGTGTGTGGATTGTACTGTTGTAAGTATGTGTGTGGATTGTACTGTTGTAAGTATGTGTGTGGATTGTACTGTTGTAAGTATGTGTGTGGATTGTACTGTTGTAGGTGTTTGTGTGGGTTATACTCTTGTAAGTGTTTGTGTGGGTTATACTGTTGTAAGTGTTTGTGTGGGTTATACTGTTGTAAGTTTTTGTGTGGGGTATACTATTGTAAGTGTTTGTGTGGATTGTACTGTTGTAAGTATGTGTGTGGATTGTACTGTTGTAAGTATCTGTGTGGATTGTACTGTTGTAAGTATGTGTGTGGATTGTACTGTTGTAAGTATGTGTGTGGATTGTACTGTTGTTAGTATGTGTGTGGATTGTACTGTTGTAAGTATGTGTGTGGATTGTACTGTTGTAAGTATGTGTGTGGATTGTACTCTTGTAAGTATGTGTGTGGATTGTACTGTTGTAAGTATCTGTGTGGATTGTACTATTGTAAGTGTTTGTGTGGGTTATACTGTTGTAAGTGTTTGTGTGGGTTATAATATTGTAAGTGTTTATGTGGATTGCACTGTTGTAAGTGTTTGTGTGGGGTATACTATTGTAAGTGTTTGTGTTTGTTATACTGTTGTAAGTGTTTGTGTGGGTTATACTATTGTAAGTATGTGTGTGGATTGTACTGTTGTAAGTGTTTGTGTGGATTGTACTGTTGCAACTATGTGTGTGGATTGTACTGTTATAAGTATGTGTGTGGATTGTACTGTTGTAAATATGTGTGTGGATTGTACTGTTGTAAGTATGTGTGTGGATGGTACTGTTGTAAGTATGTGTGTGGATTGTACTGTTGTAGGTGTTTGTGTGGGTTATACTCTTGTAAGTGTTTGTGTGGGTTATACTGTTGTAAGTGTTTGTGTGGGGTATACTATTGTAAGTGTTTGTTTGGATTGTACTGTTGTAAGTATGTGTGTGAATTGTAATGTTGTAAGTGTTTGTGTGGGGTATACTATTGTAAGTGTTTGTGTGGATTGTACTGTTGTAAGTATGTGTGTGGATTGTACTGTTGTAAGTATGTGTGTGGATTGTACTGTTGTAAGTATCTGTGTGGATTGTACTGTTGTAAGTGTTTGTGTGGGTTATACTGTTGTAAGTGTTTGTGTGGGGTATACTATTGTAAGTGTTTGTGTGGATTGTACTGTTGTAAGTGTTTGTGTGGGGTATACTATTGTAAGTGTTTGTGTGGGTTATACTGTTGTAAGTGTTTGTGTGGGTTATACTATTGTAAGTATGTGTGTGGATTGTACTGTTGTAAATATGTGTGTGGATTGTACTGTTGTAAGTATGTGTGTGGATTGTACTGTTGTAAGTATGTGTGTGGATTGTACTGTTGTAAGTATGTGTGTGGATTGTACTGTTGTAGGTGTTTGTGTGGGTTATACTCTTGTAAGTGTTTGTGTGGGTTATACTGTTGTAAGTGTTTGTGTGGGTTATACTGTTGTAAGTTTTTGTGTGGGGTATACTATTGTAAGTGTTTGTGTGGATTGTACTGTTGTAAGTATGTGTGTGGATTGTACTGTTGTAAGTGTTTGTGTGAGGTATACTATTGTAAGTGTTTGTGTGGATTGTACTGTTGAAAGTATGCGTGTGGATTGTAATGTTGTAAGTGTTTGTGTGGGGCATACTATTGTAAGTGTTTGTGTGGATTGTATTGTTGTAAGTATGTGTTTGGATTGTACTGTTGTAAGTATATGTGTGGATTGTACTGTTGTAAGTATGTGTGTGGATTGTACTGTTGTAAGTATGTGTGTGGATTGTACTGTTGTAAGTATATGTGTGGATTGTACTGTTGTAAGTATGTGTGTGGATTGTACTGTTGTAAGTATGTGTGTGGATTGTACTGTTGTAAGTATGTGTGTGGATTGTACTGTTGTAAGTATGTGTGTGGATTGTACTGTTGTAAGTATGTGTGTGGATTGTACTGTTGTAAGTGTTTGTGTGGGTTATACTGTTGTAAGTGTTTGTGTGGGTTATACTGTTGTAAGTGTTTGTGTGGGGTATACTATTGTAAGTGTTTGTGTGGATTGTACTGTTGTAAGTATGTGTGTGGATTGTAATGTTGTAAGTGTTTGTGTGGGGTATACTATTGTAAGTGTTTGTGTGGATTGTACTGTTGTAAGTGTTTGTGTGGGGTATACTATTGTAAGTGTTTGTGTGGATTGTACTGTTGTAAGTATTTGTGTGGATTGTAATGTTGTAAGTGTTTGTGTGGGGTATACTATTGTAAGTGTTTGTGTGGGTTATACTGTTGTAAGTGTTTGTGTGGGTTATACTGTTGTAAGTGTTTGTGTGGGTTATACTATTGTAAGAGTTTGTGTGGGTTATACTATTGTAAGTGTTTGTGTGGGTTATACTGTTGTAAGTGTTTGTGTGGGTTATACTGTTGTAAGTGTTTGTGTGGGGTATACTATTGTAAGTGTTTGTGTGGATTGTACTGTTGTAAGTATGTGTGTGGATTGTACTGTTGTAAGTATGTGTGTGGATTGTACTGTTGTAAGTGTTTGTGTGTATTGTACTGTTGTAAGTATCTGTGTGGATTGTACTGTTGTAAGTATTTGTGTGGATTGTACTGTTGTAAGTATGTGTGTGGATTGTACTGTTGTACGTATGTGTGTGGATTGTACTGTTGTAAGTATGTGTGTGGATTGTACTGTTGTAAGTATGTGTGTGGATTGTACTGTTGTAAGTATGTGTGTGGATTGTACTGTTGTAAGTATCTGTGTGGATTGTACTGTTGTAAGTGTTTGTGTGGGTTATACTGTTGTAAGTATGTGTGTGGATTGTACTGTTGTAAGTATCTGTGTGGATTGTACTATTGTAAGTATGTGTGTGGATTGTACTGTTGTAAGTATGTGTGTGGATTGTACTGTTGTTAGTATGTGTGTGGATTGTACTGTTGTAAGTATGTGTGTGGATTGTACTGTTGTAAATATTTGTGTGGATTGTACTGTTGTAAGTATGTGTGTGGATTGTACTGTTGTAAGTATGTGTGTGGATTGTAGTGTTGTAAGTATGTGTGTGGATTGTACTGTTGTAAGTGTTTGTGTGGGTTATACTGTTGTAAGTGTTTGTGTGGGTTATACTGTTGTAAGTGTTTGTGTGGGGTATACTATTGTAAGTGTTTGTGTGGATTGTACTGTTGTAAGTATGTGTGTGGATTGTAATGTTGTAAGTGTTTGTGTGGGGTATACTATTGTAAGTGTTTGTGTGGATTGTACTGTTGTAAGTGTTTGTGTGGGGTATACTATTGTAAGTGTTTGTGTGGATTGTACTGATGTAAGTATGTGTGTGGATTGTACTGTTGTAAGTATGTGTGTGGATTGTACTGTTGTAAGTATCTGTGTGGATTGTACTATTGTAAGTGTTTGTGTGGGTTATACTGTTGTAAGTGTTTGTGTGGGGTATTATATTGTAAGTGTTTGTGTGGATTGTACTGTTGTAAGTATGTGTGTTGATTGTACTGTTGTAAGTATGTGTGTGGATTGTACTGTTGTAAGTATGTGTGTGGATTGTACTGTTGTAAGTGTTTGTGTGGATTGTACTGTTGTAAGTATGTGTGTGGATTGTACTGTTGTAAGTATCTGTGTGGATTGTACTGTTGTAAGTATGTGTGTGGATTGTACTGTTGTAAGTATGTGTGTGGATTGCACTGTTTTTAGTATATGTGTGGATTGTACTGTTGTAAGTATGTGTGTGGATTGTACTGTTGTAAGTATGTGTGTGGATTGTACTGTTGTAAGTATGTGTGTGGATTGTACTGTTGAAAGTATCTGTGTGGATTGTACTATTGTAAGTGTTTGTGTGAGTTATACTGTTGTAAGTGTTTGTGTGGGTTATACTGTTGTAAGTGTTTGTGTGGGGTATACTATTGTAAGTGTTTGTGTGGATTGTACTGTTGTAAGTGTTTGTGTGGGGTATACTATTGTAAGTGTTTGTGTGGATTGTACTGTTGCAACTATGTGTGTGGATTGTACTGTTATAAGTATGTGTGTGGATTGTACTGTTGTAAGTATGTGTGTGGATTGTACTGTTGTAAGTATGTGTGTGGATTGTACTGTTGTAAGTATGTGTGTGGATTGTACTGTTGTAAGTATATGTGTGGATTGTACTGTTGTAAGTATCTGTGTGGATTGTACTGTTGTAAGTATGTGTGTGGATTGTACTGTTGTAAGTATATGTGTGGATTGTACTGTTGTAAGTATCTGTGTGGATTGTACTGTTGTAAGTATGTGTGTGGATTGTACTGTTGTAAGTATGTGTGTGGATTGTACTGTTGTAAGTATGTGTGTGGATTGTACTAGTGTAAGTGTTTGTGTGGGTTATAGTGTTGTAAGTGTTTGTGTGGGGTATACTATTGTAAGTGTTTGTGTGGATTGTACTGTTGTAAGTATGTGTGTGGATTGTACTGTTGTAAGTGTTTGTGTTTGTTATACTGTTGTAAGTGTTTGTGTGGGTTATACTATTGTAAGTGTTTGTGTGGGTTATACTGTTGTAAGTGTTTGTGTGGGGTATACTATTGTAAGTGTTTGTGTGGGGTATACTATTGTAAGTGTTTGTGTGGGTTATACTATTGTAAGTGTTTGTGTTGGGTATACTGTTGTAAGTGTTTGTGTGTATTGTACTGTTGTAAGTGTTTGTGTGGGTTATACTGTTGTAAGTGTTTGTGTGGGTTATACTATTGTAAGTGTTTGTGTGGGTTATACTATTGTAAGTGTTTGTGTGGGTTATACTATTGTAAGTGTTTGTGTGGGGTATACTATTGTAAGTGTTTGTGTGAGGTATACTATTGTAAGTGTTTGTGTGGGTTATACTATTGTAAGTGTTTGTGTGGGTTATACTATTGTAAGTGTTTGTGTGGGTTATACTATTGTAAGTGTTTGTGTGGGTTATGCTGTTGTAAGTGTTTGTGTAGGTTATACTGTTGTAAGTGTTTGTGTGGGGTATACTATTGTAAGTGTTTGTGTGGGTTATACTGTTGTAAGTGTTTGTGTGGGTTATACTGTTGTAAGTGTTTGTGTGTGGTATACTATTGTAAGTGTTTGTGTGGGTTATACTATTGTAAGTGTTTATGTGGGGTATACTGTTGTAAGTGTTTGTGTGGGTTATACTGTTGTAAGTGTTTGTGTGGGTTATACTATTGTAAGTGTTTGTGTGGGTTATACTATTGTAAGTGTTTGTGTGGGTTATACTGTTGTAAGTGTTTGTGTAGGTTATACTGTTGTAAGTGTTTGTGTGGGGTATACTATTGTAAGTGTTTGTGTGGATTGTACTGTTGTAAGTGTTTTTGTGGAGTATACTGTTGTAAGTGTTTGTTTGGGGTATACTATTGTAAGTGTTTGTGTGGGGTATACTATTGTAAGTGTTTGTGTGGGGTATACTGTTGTAAGTATTTGTGTGGATTGTACTGTTGTAAGTGTTTGTGTGTGGTATACTATTGTAAGTGTTTGTGTGGGTTATACTATTGTAAGTGTTTGTGTGGGTTATACTATTTTAAGTGTTTGTGTGGGTTATACTATTGTAAGTGTTTGTGTGGGTTATACTGTTGTAAGTATTTGTGTGGATTGTACTGTTGTAAGTGTTTGTGTGTGGTATACTATTGTAAGTGTTTGTGTGGGTTATACTATTGTAAGTGTCTGTGTGGGTTATACTATTGTAAGTGTTTGTGTGGGTTATACTGTTGTAAGTGTTTGTGTGGGTTATACTTTTGTAAGTATGTGTGTGGATTGTACTGTTGTAAGTGTTTGTGTGGGTTATACTGTTGTAAGTGTTTGTGTGGGGTATACTATTGTAAGTGTTTGTGTGGGTTATACTGTTGTAAGTTTTTGTGTGGGTTATACTATTGTAAGTGTTTGTGTGGGTTATACTATTGTAAGTGTTTGTGTGGGGTATACTATTGTAAGTGTTTGTGTGGGTTATACTGTTGTAAGTGTTTGTGTGGGTTATACTGTTGTAAGCATTTAGGTTGATTGTACCGATTGAAAATTGCTACATTTATTTAATACCTTTAACGAAACAGCTTTTGTTTCATAATTTATGATTTTGAATCATGTTTTAATTCTATTGATTTAGGTCCCATTCACTGTCACTGATATATAGTGACATCGATCAATGTAGGTGTAGTGTCAATCAATGTAGGTAAAGCGTTATCAAGTTAACTTTTTTGGACAAACATAATAGCAACACCGAATATTTACCGATTGTGATACAGTACCAGCGTTTAAACGCCCAACATATTTACTTCTAATGATGAATGCACATGAACAACTTTCGAAGATTTAATCGCATAGGTATACGTTTGATTTTGATTCACTGAACACTGAACATTCTGTGTCTTTGTGAATCGACGCATTGTTAAATTCTTTTGGGTCGAATTATATGGTATGTCTAGAAATATACTTATTGAAGGTTTTGTTTCATCATAAATAGAATACCTGCAGAACTTCTCCTTTGTTTCAGAAAGAAATACATCTTTCAGATATTCCAGACAAGAATTGGCTTGTAGCATTCCTTTCGTCGGGAATTCATGCTGATTGTTCTCAAGTAAGTAACCTAGAATTGATATGAAATAGAATACCTAAGTACCGGCAGGAAAATTTACTTTCAATCATGAAATTATAATCTAAAAACTCACATTTCTTGAACATTTGCTTGGAGTCGTATGATTGTAATGGCAGGGCTCTGTTCATATTTATGTGGTCTGGACACTGTATGCTCAAATGTTGTATTTGTTTTACAAGGTTTCGTGTGAGTCTGTTGGGAAATAGTAAAAGTTTTCACTTCGATTTACGTATTACAATCAAACTACCTAGATTATATAATTATGTACATACTCTAGTTATTATTCACGAACCACATCAACACTTTGAAAACCCAAAATCAGGTTCACAGCAATGATAATGCAAACATACCGACTTTTTAATACATAATATTGGGATCACGACAGGTATGACAGATCAAAGAGGTATGCTTACTCCCCTAGATGCCAAATCGAACCTCTAGCGTACCAAAGGAGTCCGTGTTAGTCTTTCTCCTTAATTTCGTATTGTTTATGGAATTTATAAGATTCATCATTGTTCGTTATTTTCACTTTTTTCATTGATCAATGTTCTTTATGATCACTAGTTCATGTAAAACACCCTTACCCACAGTGAAGCCTCGATGACGGCACCAAGGACATTAAATCTCTATATATATACTGCAACCGACTGTACTGGGGCAGAAATTCATAACACGTTTTCAGGAATGTATCACAGAGATTGTCACCTGGAAGGATAAATAAAATGTCTGTGATTTAAAACTGTATCACATGTATGCTGTTTGTATTTAATTTCATTTCGATGGCGATGACGATGACTAGATTATAACATTGTCAAATACATTAGCTTTATTAAAATCGATTTGCTGTGGCACTATGCTGTATAATGAAATAATAATTTGTTGTTTGTTGTTGTCTACACATTTTCACCGTTATCGAGAGATCGAGATATCGAGACACCATCAGCTGTAGGTGAAGTATCACGAATACAGACATATACATAACACTCAGGGCAATGCGGGCTCTTTAACGTGTCAACGCATACCACAACGGGGGACAACCGGTTTTAACATATTTTCCGAAAGACACGTGGTTCTTACTTCTAAATAAGTGAAGTTTTGCAAAAAGAAGCACTATATATGTTTACGAGGCTTGACGAGATCATGTCACGAACAGTGCTCGAATTTACTAACTTTGTGTTACAAAATGAACGCTCTACCACTGAGCTACCGCGACCACTCTGAAATGATAAGAATGCTGATGACATTAATACTAATTGTAATATAAACTATACCATGCCATATATTGATTAGAACAGAAGTTCCTTTTCAAAGTAAATTACTTCTAATCTAATTGGCCCTTAGAATGATAATTCTTTATCGTTATATATTCATGTTTCCTTCTGGACTCTTTAATTTCACTATCCAACTGACATGTTGTGAATAACTGAACGGAACTCACTGCAAATCGGAACATCGTACGGCACCAAATCCGACTTCTTCCTGGGAAAGCACACAGGTTCGTCTGTGTAAAGGTTTGTGCAGTAGTTTTCCTCTGCTTTAACCATTTTACCATACCCTGTCTCCTCTGCTGAGGCTCTTTCCCATTGGTTACACGTATCCGTGATGTTTTCCTCTTTGTAAAGCTTACCAGGAATTTCACAATCTGTACATTACATTTCACACATATTTCATTTCAAACCTTTTCTATCATTGTTATACATGCTGAAATCTGATATCAGCTATCGATTTGAGCATATTTGGTAAACGAAGAAAGTTTTGTATGGAATTGCCAATCGCAATATTCATAGTTTTTACTTCAAAATTAAAAGAATATCATATTTAAAATGTTGATTATAACGAACAGTTGTTAAACTCATAACTCGTATATGGAATGTAAGATTGTGAGTTGGACAAACAGACTCCCGGGCATATCAGAGGAGAGATCAGATGCCTAGGATGAGTAATCATCCCCTGTCGTAAATGAGACTTAGGTAATACGAATGCGATATCACAACAACCTCTAATATAGAATTAATGTCGATCATGAAAATCAAACTCGAGTCACGGGGATGATTAGCGTGTGTCAGCTTCGTCAAAAAAAAAAAATGCACAAGAATAATTAAATAAACAATGTAGCCCAACTCCAAAAACAACCTAGGGAATCAAGAGAAAAAAACAAACATCAGAAAGCTGTAGCTTGTGGGCCTTTATAGATACTCCTCTTTTCAAAGAAATCTGACTTTTTGATTATACTTGTTTATCAATATTAAACACTGATGTATTTCCAATATGTTCACAGTCCCCCCTGTGATATTGGAAGATGAGTATAACAATCTACGTTTGAAATGCTTACCCTCGGCCTGAAAACTATAAAATGATCACCTGAATTGATACGGCTTTCCTTTATTCGTGGTATTTAAATTCCACAACAATGTGCTATTTATACAACTTGAATTTGTTCGAATCCCCTGATGTGCGTGAGGCTATTAGACACCTACCATGGGAGAACTCTCTAAATATCATTTTACTTGATAAATGTTTTCTTTCATATGCTGTTTTCAAGGGAAAATCAATAATTTCGATACATGAATTTCGGATCATACATTAAGCGGAAATAATAGACCTGACGGAGAGGGAAAAAAAAAGAGAGAGAGAGAGAGAGAGAGAGAGAGAGAGAGAGAGAGAGAGAGAGAGATGAAATGTGTATTATTTGTCGATTGAAATCCAAATGACACAAGGACGTAACAACAGGAAGGGGAGGAGGATGCCTCCCTCCCGTCTTCCCTATTTGGTATGTATATATGTTATCGACAATACCGTGCGGCCTGACAAGTATTTCGAGCATTAGCGTGGCACAGATTATCACGTGGCTGATTTGATGTTCAGCAGGCCAAGATAGGTAAACGAGGTAGAAAGAAAACGTGTAGTTTTTGCAGATTTTTATAAATTTCATCACCGACACAAGATTGTCTGGTCTTGGTTTTCGGATAAAGTTTTATTTATTACAAAAATGAATTAGAATAGAACGGATAAATATGGACAACCCTTTTCTCAGTATCAGCACAAAAATTAAAAACCGGTCATTCGATGGATATCAATAGAGATTTAACAAACACAGACAAACCCAACTTCAAAAGACGGCGGAGCTCTTAATGCTAACCAACTTTTCAGTAAAATAGAATATAAAACCTGTAAGTTAAGGTATTAATGAACATCTTGTGACACTGTACATTACATAATTCAAACTTTAATGTTTTACTAAAGCATTGGAACATATGACACTGCTAAAGTGGGGGGATCCTTTCCGTAATGATCATGTTTAGGGAAGATGTTGGAAATGAGAAATAAAAATCGTGAATTAAAAAAACCAAACATTTAATCACAGAAACTAATAAATGGGCTCTACACATAAGCAATTGGGTTTACCAAATGAGGGTCATAGTGAAAAAACAAACATCCCTTTTCACGATGAATGTCATTGTTCTTTTTCTTTCAAAATGTTTCTTTGTTTAATTCCATTATTTACTTACCTTTTTATAATCTTTATATATGTTCATATAATATTCTTATTACTTATTTTCTCTTTATTATTTATAAATGACTCGGGCCACGAACACACTGTAATGACCTCCACTTGGGGTGAAATCTAAATTGTCTTTTACCATTTGTTTCTCTCTTTGATTTCCATCTCGACACTGTGTATATTTCACACGTTATTATGGTTGTGCAAATAGGTTATACTTTGTCAGATTACTTGAAACGCAACACCGCGAGAATGGGTTCACATTCCCATTAACAGGGATCAAATACATGTATTGTTTCATTGAAATTATAATGACCAATATACCTTACGTTTTATATGTATTAACGTAGAAGAAGATTGTTTACAATGTGAAAATTGCTTCATGAATGTTTACATAAGTTTGCATAAATCATTTTTCTTCATTTTTGATTACAATAAGAAATGATTATACATGTGTATAACAGTGCTAGTATAAATACATAATATATATCGTAAAGACTTATTATAATCTTTAATCAATTAGTTTATTTGACACGTGTGAATGACGTATTGGTGGTAGTGGTGGGAGTTATCTATATTTGTGAAAATACAGGGAAGTTAATCTATGTTAAAATAAGCAGTGGATCCAATACAACATGTACAATCAATTTTCAATAGAAAGTGAAGGAATAAATCATGGATATTTTCGTAAGTTAATAATCAAAACATCTTTCTTTTAATTAAGACATCTAACATAGTAACAGTAATTAAGATTATTGTTCCAAAAGTACCATGATTTATCAGGCACGTAGAATCGGGGAGTGGTGTGCTTTAACACGAGTCTTTGTTTACAGAACCCATTCCCTATCTAAAGTAATGATTGATATTGATTTGTTTCCTGTGCAAAATTGCAAAATACTGGAAATGCATAATCGGTACCATTGTTGTCAAAAGCGATAGGCATTCCTCCGAAAACTACGTTGATATGCTACGTACATTTAAGAGGGCATTGAGTAGTGCTATATTGTCCCGATAAGATGTCTCATCGTAGAACCGTTATTGAAACTTTACTTATGATCATTTATCGGGAGTTGTATTTTATACATCACATGAATCTATGTGTTTATATCTTAGATTCGTTTTTCGTTGATTACATGATTCACCTAGAGGTTCAGAGCACATACATTGTTTACTTGGTTTGTAAATGTTATTGTAATTATGATATATAATTTCAAATATTATACAAAAACAATATAGAGGAAGGACAGTCCCAAACACGGCAAGGGATTTGGTTTCAAGAAACAGTTTTATGCGAGGATGAAACTGTCCAAATTTTCTCAACGAGTGTTACCGAATATTTAGCAGGATCGGTGAAGCCAACTGTTCTGATCACGAAAAATCATCCCTAAACATGTCAAACTCTCAGTGATTAATGTTTCTTTAGATTCAACCACAGACAAGTACATCTGAATATATGAAATAAATCCTATTTAGGATGCTCTTGTGTTAACTAATTGATCAATGAAATGTCAATATAAATAAGATATAATCTTATAAAATGGTTTATGTGTTCAGCATGTGTAAAACATGAGTGTAATGCATTCAACTATTATATTTTTTTTTAGACAGAGATCTAGAAGGATGATACATTACTAATTAAGTGATCATTAGAATACATCAGCGTATTCTTCGTTCCTTTTATTGGTTATCAAAGTACAAAATTTATAAACCTTAAAACTAAACACAGTTTGAAAACGGTAGTAAATCCCCATATTTTCTAATTTAATATGAGTTACTTATTTTCACACACATGCAAAGTAAAGATATATTGGCCAATATATATATATATATATATATATATATATATATATATATATATATAGGGCTCGAAATTAACGAGAAATGCTCGCAAAATGCGAGTACATTTGAAAATAGCGAGTAAAAATAGTGGACACTCGAAAATCTTAGCGAGTGGTGATTTACAAACAATGATCGTATCGTATCCGTTTTATACGGTGATGCACTATTCGTTTTTCTTAAACTTGCACTCTGAATCATACAAATGCTTACATGAACGACCGATTTCAACAACCGTTTCTATCCGGATTTATTTTTAATGATTTTTAAAAGAAAATCGGCGTCAAACAAATGCTTTAGAGGCCGGACATCGTGTATCGCATTATGATGAAAAATATAGACATGTGCCATGAGTCCTGTTCACCTATAGGGGTGATTAAATTGAATTCCAAGTTTTTGTTTTTCATTTATCTTTTTAAAAAAATCGGAGTCTATGTTTTACCAAGTCTTCCGGTAGTTATTTTTATCAGAATCATGAGAATGTCCTATCTAATTTAATGTATTGTAATATTGAGGTCGGGTTGTAGTGATGACATGAGTGCACTGCTCACCGTGTAGACGAATATCAAAAAAGTTCATGGCGCACGTGATCGTGCTGCTTATAAAACCACGAGTCCGGGATTCGCTTTGACAAAATCACTAGTGACAACCCTGATGTGGCATGGAATTGGAAGACTGGATCTAGACCTAAACATTGCACCATATGACTTACGTCTTGTCCAAACCATGCCTGTTGACCGACTAGGCTCAGTGATGATGGGGAAAATCATTGATTAAAAAAAAAAAACATATGAAAAAAAGAGCACTGCTTCATTATTTTTATTTTAGCTTGTAGGGTTTCATTTTAGCCTGTGGATTTTTTACCCACAGGCTAAAATTAGCCTGTGGTAGAAAAAGTTAATTTCGACCCCTACACGGTGTGTTTCTTATTGTAGGATCTCTGATCTGTTGTTTATGTACACGAGCACGGTCAGCCAAGTTGGTTCCTGTTTGTCCTATATAGTTTTCTCCACATGTAGGGCACGTCATACAATAAAGTAGATTTTTAGACTTACACGTCATAGTTGAATTTACATTGAAGTTCTTTCCGTTCTTAAAAGTTATGGAGTGGCCGGTTTGTATAAATTGGCAAGTATCGCATCGTGGATCCTCGCATTTGAAGACTGCTGGCTTTTCGGGGTTTGATGTAAATTTAGCTTTAGTGAGAATGTTTTTCAAATTTGGTGGTTGACGGTGAGGATTATAAAATGAAAGCGCTTGCGTTATAATTTTAACTTTGTGTAATGTTTATTCCGTTTCTTTTAATGTATATATATATATATATATATATATATATATATATATATATATACAGTAACATATCTGTATCTCGAATATGGTTTCTCTCGAATACCCCGCTTGAGTCGAAATCGACCGCCGGTCCCGGCCATTTTCCCTATATAAATGATTAAAAAAAACTTCTGATATTTCGAACACGGTAATCTCGAATACTCCGCTTATGTCGAAGTACTTTTAAGGTCCCATGCCCTAAATTCACCTGGTTTATCTCGAAGTGCAGTCAATTTTCCGCTCTGCTTACCATGCCTGGCGTCGTTAAGTCACACATTCACACCAGCGGCTACATCGATTATAATTAATGACCGCTAATCCACGCTCGCCTTTTCCGAGTAGACCCAGGATCAACAGCTTGGATGATTATGAACTAACACGCCCGATTCCGGGGACGGTGTTTTGAATGATACACGCTATATCATTAACACGTGGGGTAGATAAACGCACGAAATTATCGAAGTACGCTTGAAGGTAATGCTCATAATAACGATAATGCATTTAATAATACACGCTTCATCATTAAAACTAGAACAGAGAAAACACGGACATTTATTTAATAAACAATCAAAAGTTTTTTGTTTTTTTTTAATCCGTCTTTTTTGTTATTACGTGATATGTTCATTCACTACAACGCAATAGCTACATCCCAGTCGAGCCTGGACATCAGTAAATTAAAGCATAGAGGCACGATCATCTCCATTTTGAAACACATTGTAAATTTAATTGGATGTTTATATATATTTACAAAAACGAAATGTTTGTCTTTGAAATTCCACAATATAAATTTATCAACTTGCATTAAACTATAAGAAACGGCAACGGGGTTGTTGTTTATAATGCAAATCCCATACTATGCATCAACTATCCTATCCTCCTTCAAAAAAGCATTCAAGATCGATTTTGGATATCTCGAACCCCCAGATATATCGAAGTTTCTTCGAGGTCCCTCAGACTTCGAGATAGAGATATTTTACTGTATATATATATATATATATATATATATATATATATATATATATATATATTTAAAGCACAGACAATTTCACTTTATTTCGATACCCACTTCCGCCCTTACCCGGGGTTGAACTCACGACCTGCGGAACCAAATCTCCTAGCAGCATGTAACCAGCGCGCTAGACCGCTCGACCATCTAGGCAAGTCATAAAACGTGCTTTCGATGGCGATGGGATACGGAAGTTCCGAGTTCCCCAAGAGTTATTTCCCTTTGTCGAACTCTTCCGTAAATTATGACGTAAAATATGATGACAGTGGGTACATTTGCTAATTACTATCGTTGTATTATTTCTTAAAAGATGATATCCAGAGTTTCTGAGACCATCCTATCGCAGGGAAAAGGCAACTTTAGTGAGTTTATGAGTATTGGATAACAAAATGGCTCAAACAAATATTGTTAATTGCCATCTTTCTTTGATAAAAGCGTCACTCATGTAGAAGAGGAAACGAATAATGATTCAACAGCCAATTTGATGATCTTATTCAAACAAATTATGCTTGATATGGCCAGAATATGCATACCAGTGATTGATATAAACAAAAGATACGTTTTTCTTACATTAATCGTACGTAATCGTTATGTACAATGCCAGTCTACGATATAATGTATACATTGTGTACCCACCATACGTCATAAAATGCGAAAGAGTTCGATAAAGTGAAATAACTTTTGGGTAACTCGGAACTTGCGTATTCTCGCCACGCTGTCACACGCTACACGGTCATTGAGAATGGAAATGGGATACAGTTATTTAACGTTCATTTAAGAGGATCATACATGATACACATTGCATTCAAAATATTTCATATAAAGCACAGAAATAGCAATGAACTCTTAAATGAACATAACTGTCCTAAGTGAAGAAATATTTAATATAAAGCACAGAAAATTTCACTTTATTTGGATACCCACTTCCGCCCCTACCCGGAGTTGAACTCACGACCTGCGGAACCAAATCTCCTAGCAGCATGTAACCAGCGCGCTAGACCGCTCGACCATCTAGGCAAGTCATAAATACACGCTTATATATATATAAGCGTGTATTTATTATGTTATTTCTTTCTTTATCATTTTTTATTTATGTTTGCTTATCTATTATTGTTTTGCATGCTAACGACCCCCCCCCTTCCCCCCGCCCACCCCCGTTTAGGATTTTGAAGTTTATGCAAAATAACACATCTGGCGTATTTTCCCCGACACCATTCATTGCGAGAGGAGATATGATAACGGACCTGTGTGTGTGCCACACACGTTTGTAGACACTCTAAGCCACACTTTTCGCTCTATTTATTTCAGACTTCACATATAGCCTTGTAATTCAAAAGATAAATAACTATCAATTTTGTGATCAAAGGTCAATGTCTCTACGGAACTAATATAAACACCATGTAGACACTCAGTGCTAGGGGATGTGCTTCACTTTGCAGATATCTTTATTTGTTTATTTAGATTTTCAATTTTGTAGGGTGTCAAGAAGTTTCGACAATTCTCAAGTCAACTTCCCCTGCGTTACTTCCCCCTTTTAAAAACTCTTGCCTATTACGAAGGATGTTCGGGTTTTTATTTTCCCAATGATAGGTTTCAAAACATTCGGTTAAGCATCACTGAAGAGATATTATTTGTCGAAATGCGCATCTGGTGCATCAAAATTGGTACCGTATAAGTTTTACATTATGACCCCTGGATCGAGGCCTCTGCTGATGGACTGTTAGTCCCCGAGGGTCTCCACATCCCAGTAGCTAAGTACTTCGTTACTAGCTTGAAAATACGGATGTATATTTAATTGCTGTGATAAAATTTAGAAATTCATTTCAAAATGAAGGATTATCTCCCTCCTACATAGCTCTTATCCTTAGATGAATTTGACGGCAATTTTTTGGCACCCTGTTTTCCCTAAAATAGCTCTTAGGGACTACAAGTACAAATTTGAGAGAAACATAATGTAAATAACAAGTTTGAATAAATAAACAAAGTGGACCAACTCCAAACAAAAACAAAGAATAAGCAGCCTAGGAAATTGAACCAACATCAGATATTCCCGTACCGATCATGTCTAGGGTAGACGTGTAAAAAAACATAGAATCACGTAAACTGATATATGGGTTTTACATGTAAGCAATCGGTTATGAAGGTCAAAGTAATTAAAAGGGGTGGGCTGATTGTAAACAGAATTGAAAAAAAAATGTGTTCAAAAAGGGTCATAATACCACTGTTAGGGACATGATCAGACGAGTAGGTCATGATGAAGCTTATATATAAGCTATATATATATATACTACTCAAAATTTGATAAGGATCACTAGGTTATATGTGTGTAATTTACCACTAACATAACAAAAGACATAAATTTGACTCAGAACCGTGTTTACTCAGGTTATGAATGAAAATTCATGAACGGCATGAACTTTTATCAATACGGAATGCTTGAAATTTGATAACAACACCAAAAGGCATTTCATTACAAAAAGTTAACAGCAAACCAGAGAAAGAATTACACAGTTTTTGGGGATAGTCCATCATTACACTTAGTCGATGAGGTGTGGCCTCCACTTGCATCAATGACGGCTTGACAACGTCGAGCCATGCTGTCAATAAGCACCCGGATGTTTCCAATAGGAAGGTTGTTCCACTCTTCCACGAGGGCGTTTCCGAGCTCTGCCAAAGTCGTGGGTTGTGCTCTACGGCGTGAAAGGGCCACCTGTAGCATGTTCCATACATGTTCAATCGGGTTCAAGTAAGGCGAGCGCGCTGGCCAGTCCATACGGACAATTGTCTCCTGCTGAAGGTACTGCTCCACTACCCTGGCGCGATGAGGACGGGCGTTATCATCCATTAGGATGAACTCAGGGCAAACAGCACTAGCGTAGGGTCTGACGTAAACATCGAGGATATCATCCCGGTACCGCACCCCCGTCATTGTTCCTCTCTCCAGGACATGAAGATCTATTCTTCCATCCCTGTTGATTCCACCCCAGACCATGATGGAACCACCACCATAACGGTCATGTTCACTGATGTTGGCATCATGGAAACGTTCACGTTGTCGTCGCCACACTCGGTGCCTCCTGTCTGTAAAGTCCAAACAATACCTGGACTCATCGGTGAACAGAACTTGAACCCAATCGTTCTGTGTCCAAGTGGCATGATCTTCATCCCAGTCCAATCGCTCCCGCCGGTGTCGAACAGTCAGAGGGACTCGAACACATGCTCTTCTCGAGTTGAGACCTGCATTGTGAAGCCGATTCCGTATCGTCTGAGTGGACACATTCACCTCCGAGGCGTTCAGGAGGTCGTTACGTAGGCTGGTTGCTGTCCAGAAGGGATGGCGTCGTGCCTGAAGAGCCACAAAATGGTATTGGCGTTGAGTTATCGACCTCTGACGACCACCCCCATGTCGGTGTGCTGCTGTACCAAAAGTTTGCTGTCGGTTCCAGGCCCTGTTTACAACGCTCTGGCTGACGTTTAGTGCATTTGCAACGTCACGTTGTGAATAGCCAGCGTCAAGCATTCCAATACATCTGCCCAGTTGTTCTGTCGTCAGGCGACGCCTTACACGTTGAGGGGACATTGTGTTGATAAACGTTGTGTAAAAACTCAAGTGAGTTTGAAATTTTAGAAAGAATCAGACATCAATGTCTGAGTGAAAATCGTGCAATGGTAGCAAAAGCATAAACTGTGATGAGAAACGCATTTCCCATGGCATGAAATGCACGTGCAAGTTTGTTGAAGACGTTTTTGATTTCAGAAATCAAAAACGTATTGACACAATATTGTCAGTGATGCAGTTATTCATTTTTTAAACAGAAAAATATCTATGATCCTTATCAAATTTTGAGTAGTATATATATATATATATATATATATATATATATATATATATATATATATATAGTTTGTAAATAAAGAATTCGGTATTTGATACAGTAAATACATCCACTAATAAAAGTCAAGAAACACAAAACTCGAATAACATTTCCCTGTTAGCGCTTTCGGCTTTAATGCCTCTTCAGACAGTTATAAAATGAAATAATATTGCTAAGTAACGTCAACATATCACGACGTAAGTAATTGTCCTTTGTGACGTCATAATAAATTACACTGGTAGCGGTATAATACACACAATATTAGACACAACTTGCAAATCAATTACAGATTTCAGTTCAATGTAGTTTCAATTTTACACAGTTATTTTCTATTAAGTTTGGGATTAAACAATTTTATAAAGTATTCCTCCTTTGTAACTCTGGAAATTTCGCAGTCATTACACATTTTATAAAATGGAAATATGTTGAAATCTCCATGACCACAATTGGCAAAATGTTCGGAACATGGCGAATTTCTGATTCTTGGATCTCGAATTTGCTGCTTGTGGACGCGCACACGGGCGTTCAGTTTGTTGGTTTGTCCGATATAGTTTTCATTACAGGTAGGGCAGGTCATACAATATATTACATTTTCGGAAGAGGCATTAAAGCCGAAAGCGCTAACAGTGAAATGTTATTCGAGTTTTGTGTTTCTTGACTTTTATTATTGGATATATATATATATATATATATATATATATATATATATATATATAAAGCACAGAAAATTTCACTTTATTTGGATATCCACTTCCGCCCCTACCCGGGGTTGAACTCACGACCTGCGGAACCAAATCTTCTAGCAACATGTAACCAGCGCACTAGACCGCTCAACCATCTAGGCAAGTCTAATAAAACTTGCTTTCGATGACGATGGAATTCTCGCCACGCTGTCACACGCTAAACGGTCATTGAGAATGGAAATGAGATACAGTTATTTAACGTACATTTAAGAGGATCATACATGATACACATTGCATTCAAAATATTTCACATAAAGCACAGAAATAACAATGAACTCTTAAATGAACATAACTGCCCTAAGTGAAGCAATATTTGATATAAAGCACAGAAAATTTCACTTTATTTGGATTCCCACTTCCACCCCTATCCGGGGTTGAACTCACGACCTGCGGAACCGAATCTCCTAGCAGCATGTAACCAGTGCGCTAGACCGCTCAACCATCTAGGGAAGTCTAATAAAACTTGCTTTCGATGACGATGGAATTTTCGCCACGCTGTCACATGCTACACGGTCATTGAGAATGGACATGGGATACAGTTATTTAACGTACATTTAAGAGGATCATACATGATATACATTGCATTCGAAATATGTCACATAAAGCACAGAAATAGCAATGAACTCTTAAATGAACATAACTGCCCTAAGTGAAGAAATATTTAATATAAAGCACAGAAAATTTCACTTTATTTGGATACCCACTTCCGCCCCTACCCGGGGTTTAAGAGTTCATTTCTATATATATGTATATATATATATATATATATATATATATATATATATATATATATAATCCAAATATCTTTCGTACTCATACGTTTGATTTAATATTCATGTTAACGGCAAACCAAAAAATCATATCAATAAAAAACTGTATGATTTCAGGTTCTTAATTTTCAACTTTCCATTTATATGTAGCATCATGCCTTTATCACCCGTAAATGGTCTCTATGTCTCTGAATTATTTCGACACAAAACGTGCTTTGCATGATCAGTTTATAAACCAAGGCAGGCTGTTGACAAATATGTTGATGTTACAAGGTTTTCACGAGTTTACAATCTTGCTTCGAGCCAGCATTTTACAGTTTAGTTTTTAACCAATACAACTCATTACTCGCCTAGATAATCTTTGACGTGTTTCATGCCAATTGTTTCGACGTTCATTACACGTCGATTTTTTTCTACGGTTAAACCCGTGTTTCAGATCAATAATAGGTCTTCAGTACCCCTTGTTTGTCGTAAGAGGCGACTAAATGCGGCATTCCTTCCGATGAGACCACTTAACCATGGTCCCATGTCATAGCACGTGTGGCATGATAAATACCCCTTTCTGCTCAACGGCAGAGAGTGAACTATTTTTGAGAAGGACAATAAACAACATCAACCAATCACATCTGATCAAAATATAGGATTCACGGCATGTGTGACGGATCGACAGAGGATGCTTACTCTTCCTAGGCGCCTGATGTCACCTCTGGTATATCAAAGAGTCCGTGTTGCCCATCTCTTAATGTTGTATTCCTTAAAGGGGTTTTGATAGTGATAACTTTTCGTTTTCATGTTTGTTAAGAGTAATCACGGATTGTTATATTCACTTTGTCATAAATATGACATTTTTAGATCTGAAATATCGTTTGAAAGTCGGATCTATTCATTCTTACCACAGCGCATGTCTGACAGTTGAAGTTTGTCGATATGTTTTCCTTTCATGTCTGCAGGGTCACTACATATTGGGACATCCCCTTTATAGTCCATGTCCAAGTTCTGCATTCGACGGAAGTACAGCAACCATTTCATATTACAGTCACACAGCAACGGATTATATTCTAGATACCTGCAAAACATTTCATATCAAAAGGTCAGTATACATATTGTAGAATTCAAATATTGGACTAAGACTGTATTCTTATGTAACCATGGTATGACGAGGCGCGAACGTTTCTACACATACGTTCTTTATAAAGACAGAAGAAAGAAACGATGAAGCAAAATTACAAACTATTCCATGAAAGGTGAAGATCAAGAACAGTGATCAATCTCATAACTCCTATATGATTTTCAAACCATTTCAAAGAAATCTACAGTATGTATCTTCCAAATTATAAACATCTATAATTCTTCAAATCGCAGTGAACTTGGAATTCGTGGTATGAATTTGCTGTGGGTTTTGAACTTGATATATCTAAGATTTGATGGAATTTACGAAGATGCAAAAAACATTAATCAATTATAATGTTACAAGGGAAACAGTATACACAAGTTATGGCAACGTTTATAGTGGAACGTCTACTTTCCGATATTAACATCCCATGGGCAGATGAAGTAAATCTTGAAAGGGAGGGAAATATGATGCAATAGGGACTGCTGTTGAGGTCAAGAGAGAATCAAAACGCTCTCCATCGGGTAAAACAATGTCATGTAGTCAACTGAAAGGTGATTGAATGGTTACCGAAATGTGGTTCAGTTACAGATTTCTGCCAGTCGGTAAAATTCCTAGATATTTCAGTGAAATTCATGCCGACTAAATAAAAGAGGGTTTTCTCGGACAATATATAGTGTCTACTCAGCTTATTGATTAGCGATTGGTCCATCACCAAACAGTCTCCATTTACAATTCGTTTGATATAAATTGATAAGGTCATGCAAAGGTAAGCCTAAATCAGGGGAACTGTGTACTTCCCGTCCAATTGGAAATTTCTTGGTAAGAGTGAAGTAGCCTTGGAATCGTTTAAATCGGATTAACATGGTGCTAGTATATCTTCAAGTAACCCATATTTCACCAAGTGATAATTTAAAAAAAACACAGGTTATGGTATATATGTAGCAATGCCTATACAAACAAAATATGAAGATGGTAGTGTACATTTATTGCTATTATTTCGGATTTCCAAAATTTTGGTTTGAGCATCACTGAAGAGACATTATTTGTCGAAATGCGCATCAGTTGCATCAACATTGGTACCGTATAAATTTTACATTAGGTTTTGTTATCATTAACACTGGTTGCGATTAAAATGAACAGAAATAAGACAATACGAGGGTTATCCGAAAAAGCCGTAGACGATTTAAATAACTAATTTGCTCCTTAGAGAAATGTCAGCTTTCTTCTGTTATTCAAAAGTATTATTTTGTGCTTTTGTACAAAGTGTCATAGTGATATTTCTTTTCATAGTACCATAGAACACAAATAAAAGCATATATTCAAAAATGTTAGCGCACAAACTTAATCTTCAATCATGAAGTTTTTACCTTCAGGATTATGTAGTCGTTATTATTGTTTTCATCTTTCCCATATCAGCTTCTGATGTCATTCTTTCCACAAGTTCTTTGTGTCATTTAAACAACACTGCCCTGCTAACATTACCATAGATGACGTGTTTTCCGTGTTCTCTTTTGTTTAAGTTGAAATCAATGCACAATATTTTATGGTTTCTCATGCGCCAAGAGTTCTGTTGAGTTCGTAGTATCACACAGAATTCCTTATAGCTACATTTCTTGGCAGATTGATTTTGACTACAGATAACTCCATTTACCTGATGAACATACAGGGCTCATGACAGGTGTAACCGGTCGACAGGGGATGTTTACTTCTCTTAGGCACCTGATTCCACCTCTGGTATATTCAGGGACCCGTGTACGCCCAACTCTCTATTTTTTATTGCTTATAGAAATTGTGAGATTTCATTACTTCTCTGCCGTTTATGACATCGTGTGGTTATAAACCCAGCCTGTTTCGTGGGTATTATAATTGATTCTATTGATATAAATTTGATTGCAATATATTCAATGAAAATGGTACTTAATCCCATTAACTCAGCAAAGAGTATGAAATTAAAAGTCTGGGCAAACACGGGCTTGAATATGAAGTATGAAAATATATTTCATAATGTAATTTAGTGATATGACGAAAATATTTATTTATTTTTGTATGTGTATCAACAATGCATATGGGTCTTTTGTTATTCAGAAAACTTCATTTATCTCTTTTATCACTGACTTCAATGTTTACATCTTTGTTTAGAATAATCAAAACTTTTCTCGTGTAATTTGGTGGGGGATTTGATGCGTATTTCGAAAAGTGTTAACGCAACAACATGTTCCTAAAGTTGTATTTGAAACACGGAAGGTCATCTTGGATAAATATGTTCCCCCATCGACCGATCAAAGCCATCGTCAGCCCTGTATTTTATCAGCAAAATGGGTTAAATTGTAGATAAAATTCATATAAACCGAACGACCCATTTTTTCCAAATACCTCTTGATCTAGTAGGGTTTTTTGTGAATGAGATCGTGATAATGGTCATATAGTTAGCAAAATAATGAATACAAAAGAATATGTTACAACCCATATAACATCAACTCATTTGTGAGTAGGCTGCTTCACGTTAGAAAATGACCACACACAGAGCCTGTTATTGTATATCGAATTAATTAGAAAACATCAACATAATATGGAGGAGGCATTGGAAAATCACCGACTTAATATTAGAAATTAACGATATAGAAAATTATGTTTGAAGTTCGTAGAGGGTTCATGGAGGGTATGATCAGTTGACCGAGGATGCTTACTCTTCCTAGGCACCTGATCCCACCGCTGGTGTGTCCAGGGGTCCGTGTTTGTCCAACTATCTATTTTGTAATGCTTATAGGAGTTACGAGATTGATCACTGTTCGTTATCTTCACCTTTCATCTATATTCAATATGTCCAAGTCTGAAACCCGGGTGTCCGGGCATCGTATTGGCTAACGCACTCGCTTCTCACCGCTGCGACCCGAGTTTGATCACCGTGACCTGCAGTATAGACAAGTTGCTTTCCTCGGGGTACTCCGGTTTCTTCCCACATAAAGACTATTAGCGCAAACATTCATGCAAGTCAGTAAATAGCTAGTATATATCTAATTCTATATGTCCGACTTTAAAAGTAAAGATTATTATTTATTTTATTTATCTAACAAATGTTGAAGTGTGAGTTCACTAGGGTATGTTTAATCAAGATCAGATGAGTAGGAGGAGTTAACATTTCCTGTCGACCGGTCGCAACCGCCATTAGCCCTTTATCCTGATCAGGTAAACGGAGTTGTCCGTAGTCAAAATCAGTGCGATAAGAACGGTCTGACAATTGTTTTGAAACACGTCAAACAACATTTGACCCAATGATAGGTTATATTGGCAAACTAGGTCGTTATAATGACCATAGCATTTGCGAAATCCTGACTTTAATCGAGACTGTTGAAACCCCTGTGCCATCAAATGTTTGTCAGTAGTAGTAGAATGAAAATTTCAATTTCAAGTTCAGCAATCATTATTAACATGCAACAACATTACTTCAACAGAGCTACATTGGCTAATTACCTTAAAACAGTGCATACTATTTGCACACGGGGTCATACCTCTGCTTAAGCTGCTAAAAAATTACCCATCGAATTTCTTATTTATTTCATTAAGTGGTCAGTCTATTAGTAAGTAAAATATATGGAAAAAAAATATACACCATAATGGGGTTCAATATGGAACTAGCAAAAAATTCCTAACCCCACCCCCTTTTAACAAACTACACATTTTCGTAAGAAAAAGGGTTATTAAAAGATGTTGTAAACAATCCATCAAAAACAGCTTGCTGAAATTCGAAGATTCTTTGTAATACCTTTTTTTTAAATTAATAAATATAATACAGAAAGTAATGTATTTCAAATTTTAGCTTATATTTTGTTGTAGTTCTCTTTGTTGACCTTTGTGCACTTACACTCAGAATATAGATTTACCATACGTCATCATATTTGATGATTAATATCAAGAGTTTTCCCAAAATAAAAATCCCCACAAAAAATTGAAATGCAATTTATATTTGTTAAAACAAATGTCTCCATTACATCCCAACCCCTTTAATTTACTGCATGGTATGGAGGAAAAAGAATGAACAGGAACATAGACGTCATGAATTGCACTCGGTGCATTGAGAAGAAAGATTCAGCCAGCAGAGATAAACTACTGATCTTTTTATAACTTAAAATGTTTAAGCATTCCCAAATTACCTCTTTGAAAATTGAACATGACAATAAGAAGGTTTCTATAAGCTATTTCAGGGGCGGATCAGGTATTGAAGTGGGGTTGGTGGGTGTGCAACTGTATGAGGCAGGGGTCTGGGGGCCGCCTTGAAGGGGGGGGGGGGTCCCCAGAAACTCCTGGATTTTACAGATTTTATAGGGCTTAAAATATGTCTCCTATGTAGTCATTTTTATTATTTTCTGCCATTTTTGATAAGGTGAAATTAATAAAATAGCGCAAATTTTAAAGGTTTTTGGAAAAAATAGCAGTTCTTCCACTAAAAGTAATTCAATAAATCAAAAGATTTTGTCAGACATTTATTTCTCTGAGAGTGGAGGAAATTATGGCTTCTTTTATCGTATATATTTCTCTAAACAAGAGACCACGATTTACTTTAAACTTGAAAATTTTAGGGGAGCTCTCGCCGGTTCCCCCCCCCCTCCCTACCCCTTATATCCGCCAATGTATTTATGTATGTGCTCTTGCAATTGACCTTTTTGCACTCACAATGATTGTATTAATATTTAGTTATTTTTCATACATTTTTTATAATAACCAGACACGATTACCTCTTATAAGAAATTTATATGATTATACAGAATAGTGCACCAAATATGTTTAAATAACAACTTTATATTTAATATCAATGGAAATATTTTCACCTAATCGACCCATGGATTGATTGGTTGTATCTTGTTTAACGTCTCTCTCGAGAATTTTTTTACTCATATGGAGATGTTACCAAGACCGGTGAACGGCTTTAAATTTAGGCTTTTGCTCGGCGCTTACGGCCATTGAGCAGTGAGGGTTCTTTAGCGTGCCACATCTACTGTGACACTGGGCATCCGTTTTGAAGGTCATCTCTGAGGACCAGTGACATTCACACCTGATGCTGAGCGTTTGACAATGGAACTGTCACTACCTGCTTCAACAACTCAGGTCTGTCGCGGCCGGGATTCGAACCCTCGCCTTCCGCGTGCGGGGCGAACATTCTAATCTCTAGACCACCACCGCGGCTCGACCCATTGATCTCAAGGCTCATATCAGCTATCTTGCTCTCACAAATATATATGTCTCTTCATAAGTTTATGAGTCCTACTTGTAGTCTCACACTGAAACAAAAAGTCGCTTGGATAACTTAGAATGCATGCATATTGCATTCACAGTATATATGCACTGTGTGTGTGTAAGGGGGTGTGGGGGGGGGGGGGTAGAAAATGAGAAATTCAAACACATTGATTAAAGTTATTTTATTTTCATTTAGAAATGTTTACTGATTTTGATATATCAAAAACTTAGAATAATCAACAATGACACTTCCTCTATATTTATACAATATTATTGTCTTTTAAAAAGACATGTAATACATGAGTACATATACTTGTTTTCTATTAAATTCACACTTTAGTATGTTGCACAATATATTCATTGCTCTGGGCTCACAAATACATTATTGATTCTATCCAAGTCCCACATTTTGCAGAAGTTCTTGAATTGTCTCTGTAACCTGTAAAGTTGTGGGGTCCAGGGGATATGACATCATCAATGTAAATGAAGTACCTGTTATAAAAAATATATTCTGTATATTCAAATATTGAAAAAAAAGATGAATATCTAATACACTAAGAATTGTCTTTATAAATATCTGGTGTTAAAATGAAATTTTTTATCTTACTAAGATAGAAGATAGTGTACCGTTCTTGCTGATTTTCATGGCAAATTGCTGTTGAAGTTGTTGGCTGGAAGCCCATTTCAACTTCACTGGTCCTTAGGATGATGCTTAGAAAAAAAAATCATCATAATTAATATTTGCACAGTCAGTATTAATCATTAATTATACTGTGTCAGACAATGTCAATTTTAACATTGTGTGTCTCAATGCATGTTTAGTGAACTTTAAAATGCTGATATATTGAAAATTACACACACATCACATGTATTTTATTATGTTAATTTTTAAAATCTTGTCTGAAATCAGTATTACATATGTAACACTACATGTATGTTAAATGTGTGCAGTGCAGCAATGTGAACTCTTGCAGTAGTAGTACATCTGCATGATTGTTATTTATTTCATATTGTTATAGTTACCTTCTATTTAAACTGTACATACCCTCCCACCCCCGGGTCCTTAATGAGGTGAATAAACATCATAATTATCATATTACAATATGAAATGACAGATATGTTTTCATAAACTGCCAGTTCATTCTAATAATATCAAAACAAGTCAACTCTAGATTTATCAGACCTGTCTCCTTTACTGAGTGTGGGTCAAGAGAAGGACATACATATCTTATTTTCATACAATACATTTATTTGCCTATGAGGGGGGCTTGTGATTTTACAAATATTTTAAATAAAGTTTTGTAAACCTACATGCTTGTATGAAACATGAAACCCCAGATTTGAAATATCTTTTAGGTCAATGAAATTTCAAGATACTATAAGTACTATCATTTATACCAAATAGAAGTTTAGTGGAACACTCCCCCCCCCCCACACACCCCTTAAACTTGTGAGAGCCCTATTTTTTTTTCAAATCTGGCATATACATGACATCCATTTACAATTACATGCATATGTAGGAGTTATATTTTGGGCACATATGGAATACATAAATGCACAAAAAATGAAACAGCTCCAAGTTGTGCGTTTATAGATGTTATTATAAAATCGCGTTGTGAAATAGCAGAGGAAAAGTGGGTTGAATACAAATTCAATTTGCCATTTTTTCACTTACCAAACGAAATTATGATTTCGTTGTCGACGTTGAATGCATCCATCGAATTCCTCTTCTCAGAAGAAACTTTGTTTAAACTCTCAATGACTACATGAACAGTATTGAAACTCGCAGCACTCGGACATCACGATCAAGCTACATCAACAACTTTGTTTACGTAGCGCAGCTATGCATGGTGGTGAATTTCGTGAGGTGAAAAGTGCCATTCTGCACGGACGAAACATTTAGTCCACTATTATTACATTGACGTATTCCTAATCTAAACTATGGCCAAATTTATCTATCTTTCGTCGAGACGACCCTCTCAATCATCGATTCAGTCACAGCAACAACTTGTACTTTCGGAACCCCTTTTTGTTTTTCAACTACTCTATGGCGATGTACGGAATTCCAAAAAAATAATTTCACGTGAAAATACACGATTTTTACTGATCACGTGGTTGTTATCGGTCTCTACCTTAAGAGACATACATTTGTAATTTTTGAAAATATTCAATGTCCGATAGCTATTCCGTTAACTGAATCACTGTGTTTAGAGAATATGACGCCCGGTCCTTGATTATTACAAACGATTGATTATCATTGGTCTAATATATATCAATACAATAATATGGTTATCCAACCGTGGAGCTTATACTAGATCATTTATCAAACCTTTTGGTATAGTAAATCTGTGGTTCAAATAACTAAACTTATGTGATGATATCACAGATAGCAAATTGTTTAAAGGTTTGTAAGTGTTAATGCTGTGAATATTGTTACAGTCCCTGATACGTTCTACTTTACGATTTTTCCATTCGCTCATCATGCGTTCACCATGTACTCTCTCTGCGGTCACCGTATGATATATGTGAGTTCACTATGTCCTCTCCTTGTGTTGACAATGCGTTCAATGCACTCTTTGTGCGTTCACTGTGCACTCTGTGCGTTAACCATGCACTCTCTGTGCGTTCACAGTGTGTTCTCTGTGCGTTCAAAGCGCGCTCTCTGTGCGTTCACCGTGCCGTATCCGTGTGTTCACCGTGCGCTCTCAGTGCGTTCATCGTGCGCTCTTTGTGCGTTCACCATACGCTCTTTGTGCGTTCAATTCTCGTGCTCTTTGCGTTCACCATGATCTCTACGTTTACAGTATTGCGTTCACCGTTCACAAACCATTCACTGTGCGTTCAACATTTATTATCATTCGGAACATCAAATTGAAAGGATCGATTCTTTAACACGAATGGTAAATTCTAACAGAATTATACACAGATTTAATTAATGCATTTCAGAAAAAAATATTTTTCATAATTCATTTGGCAAGGAAAATTATATATACTAATCTTCAGGTAATTGATTGAATGTCTCCAATACTGAGAAAAAATGTTGGGAGTTGGGAGGTGTGTGTATGTGTGTGTTTTATCGATACAGTATACATAAGTGTAAATGTGAAGTATGAATATTCTGATACATGTAATTATCTTTTAATGCGTTTATCAACTAATTTCCGTTGAAAAAATCATAAAATTCCCAATTTAGAAATTTTATAACGGCTTCGCTTTACTGGGTTTTTTTACGCAGCGATTTCAAAGTGTAGAGTACTCTGATGATGAGCACCTTAACGTTTGAAGTAAATTGATAACAGCTTGGGGGAAATCAAACAATTAGATTTAACAACGGACGCGGATTATTGATAATTATACTACGTCAGCTGTAGACCAAACTAATACTCTCCCTATACCAAACGCTAACTTGTTTCCGTTGAAATTCTATATTTTACATGTACATAAAAATACGTACAAGTGGTGATGAATTTACTAAACTCATACACTGGATTTTTACTAAAATCTTTCGTCTTGTATAAAAAGACAGGAAGTTCGGTGTTTATGTGAACATGTCTTTTTGTCTGTGATGTATATACTATTTATAAGAAATTTTTGATTTTTTGCTAATACACCTCTTGAATTTAGACCAAAAATAATAGTTGTAAACATGCATAATATGAAGGGGAGAGTTATATTAAGAGAGGGGGCGAGTTGTCCTAAAGAGGGGGGCGAGTTGTCTTGAAGGCGAGTTGTCTTAGGGGCCAGTTGTCCCGAAGAGGGGGCGAGTTGTCTTGAGGGCGAGTTGTTTTGGGGGCGAGTTGTCCTGATACCAAATTTAAGAACCTTCAGTTATTACTTTAACCCTTATACAAGTACATGCAGCGAAGAACGAGCGCTGGAACAGATACAAAATATGATGCAGTTTCAGTTAATACCTCAACCCCACCCCACCCCCGAATTATCATTTTAGCATTTTCAAGTTCGAGCAAAAGGCACAGTTTATGGTTATCATTTTGTCTCACTTTATACGAATATTAGACAAGTCCCCCCCCCCCTACATTAATACAAATTTTATGCCACATTTCAATTCACATTCGTGCCTGAATGTCAAACTGATTTGACAAGTATTCCTGATTAATTTACTCCTATGTTGATGAAAGCCATTGTCAATAAATGCATTTACTTCTTACCCCAGATTTGAAACTGTTGTATCGTTTGTCTTTAATACAAAAATGCATTATTTTTCTCGTACATTTCAGCCCCACATATAATATACGTGTAGTTCAGTACAATGAACAGTTTAATCCGCATCAAAAGTATACATATATTTCACAATTTAAATCCAATTTATGGTCACCTTATTTACTTTGTAAGTACATTGATTCTGGGATTAAATCCTCCGATCGATATACTTTGTGATGAAAATTGAAACTGAAGTTATAGTTTATACATGTGATAGCCATTCATCTGTTTCATATTGCTAAGCTTAAGAACATATTTTTTCAGAGATATATCATTTTATTTGGATTTCCTTTTGTGTTCAAAATTTTAAGGAAACGACACTTACAACTTTTGTAGATTGAACAGATGGTAACTATGATACATAGTTATGCTATTTATCACAGATCGTTATCTTCACCTTTCACTGTACATGCACTTGCAATAAAGTGAATTACGTGAATTCTACGCGGGGATGCTTATTACACCCGTGTTGTTTGTTTAATACATCTATCTTGACTACTTTCAGGGATGTTTTAGCTTCAGGTAAAATCCGAAATACCAACATACTTAGAGCTATTTTAGAGGAGAACAGAGTGCCAAAAAGTGGAGCCCATTCCGTGCAAGGATAAGAGCTATGCATAAGGGAGATAAGCCTTAATTTGAAATGAATTTCTATGTTTTATCACAGCTATTAAATATATATTCGTATTTTCAAGCCAGTAACGAATTACTTAGCTACTGGGATGTAGAGACCCTCGCGGACTAACAGTCCACCAGCAGAGGCCTCGACCCAGGGGTCATAATGTAAAACTAATACAGTACCAATTGTGATGCAACAGATGCGCATTTCGACAAATAATATATCTTCAGTGATGCTCAACCGAAATGTTTTAAATCCGAAATAACAACATACTTGTTAGAGCTATTTTAGGGGGAAACGAGTGCTAAAATATGGAGCCAATTTCGTGCAAGGATAAGAGCTATGCATGAGGGAGATAATCTTTAATTTTGAAATGAATTTCTATATTTTATCATGTAATACAAACGGCTGCGCTCGTAAATCTTTAAGCCATGCATTTACACCTTTAAAATAGTGATGTCGCTACAGTGCTAACTACTAGAATATCTTTCTTCACCAACATCGTATATACTCGTGTATTAAGAAATTATATATTAATTGTCTTTAGCCAAAATGCATTACATGTAGCATGCTGAGATGACGCTTCAATATTCATGATATATCAAAACTGCAAGAAATCTAAACATTATAAAACAGTTTTTTTCTGCTCTCCATGTGTACATGTAATGCTGTAAATAATGTACACAAGACATTTTCTTTTTTTTTTGTTTATGATTGTTGCGTGCATTGATGTGAAAGTTACGATAATTTCACAAGAAATGTACATCCAATACTTGCACAAAAATAGTCTTCTGTTATACTTTGTTTAAACTGAACAAACATATTCCGGATTATAAAATAAGTACAACCAAGGGGAAAATCCGAAATATTCCGAATGAATAGATCACTTCGCGTTCACCGTGTGTTCATCGTTTACCAAATTACGTTCACCATGCGTTCACCGTTCGCTCTCTGCGTTCAATGTTCCCTCACTGTGTGTTTGCTTTTCGCTCAGCGTGAGTTCACTATTCAAGTGGAAAAGTAGAACTATTTAGGGACTGTACCAGACTGAATACACTGTTATTGAAAATTGAATCGGAAGTACTTGTTTATACATGTGATAGTCTAAGTCTACGAGTATATTTTTCAGAGATATGTCATATTATTTCGATTTCCTTTTGTCTTCAAAATTTTGAAGAAACAACACTTACAACTTTTGTAAATTCAGCAGACTGTAAAATGCTGCCCGTGGTATCTTCCTTAGTCTATTATAACTTAGGTCCCTGAAAGAGAAAACAAAACATAAGTACGGTCTATGAAGTAGCTGGCTGAATGTGTTTAATAAATGCTTGAGACACCGATTCATAACTACTAGTTCTTCATGAACTAGTACTCCTCGAAAACACCTGCTCCCACCTCTGGTGTACCCAGGAGTCCGTGTTTGTCCAACTCTCTATTTTGTATTGCTTATAGAAGTTCTGCAATTGAGCACTGTTCGTCATTTCCACCTTGCATAGTCCTAAGTATTCATAAAAAACGTTGACCATATGTGCGATATACTTTTCACGTAAAAAAGACAGCTATTGACATACAAGTTGACGGTACAGTGGTTTCGAGAGTCTCGATTAAAGTCAGTATTTCGGAAATACTATGGTCGTTATACCGATCTAGTTTGCCAATACATAATATCATTGGGTCAAATGCTGTCTGACGTGTTTAATACCGATTGTTAAACAGTTCTTGGTACACTGATTTTGACTAAGGATAACCCTGTTCATCTGATCAGGATATAGGGCGCACGGCGGGTGTGACCGGTCAACATGGGATGCTTAATCATTCTAGACACCTGATCCCACGTTTGCCTAACTATCTATTTTGTATTGTCTATAGGAGTTATGGGATTGATCACTGTTCGTTATTGTCACATTCCACAGGTCATATGCATATCTTTTAACATGTTGTTTTTAGTAAGCTCTGACTTAAATATCAAGAGATAAAACATAATGCAAGTCATGTCACCAGATTCAATTCTAAACGCCTCACATTAACACCGAGTATAATCTTCTCTTTTATCATTAAATTAGGTTACATATGTGAGAGAAGGGCTTTCATATAGTTACAAAACTGTAATTGCTAATTGTATGACTAATATTGTTACCATAACATAATGTAAACACACTTTACTAAAAGGTCAAGATAGTAAAGGGTGATAAATATCATAGCACCTATAAGTAATGCTAAATAGCGAGTTGGGCAAACACGAACCCCTGGATATACCAGATGTGGGATCAGGTGCTTAGGGGGAGTAAATATACCCTGTAGACCGGTCACACCACTTGGGTAAACATGGGTGTGACCCTGGACATATCAGATGTGGTATCAGGTGCGTAGAAGGACAACACCTTCCCTGTCGTCCGGTCACTTGATATATTTTCCAGATACATGATATCCTTCGGTTAAATATTGTCTGACTTGTTTCACACAGATTGTTAGGCGGTTCTTGGCACACGGGTTTTGAATACGGATGACTCTGATTAAGATATAGAGTTCATGGTGGGTGTCACCGATCGACAGGGATTGTTTACTTCAGATTTTAAACATTTCGGTTGAGCATCACTGAAGAGACATTATTTGTCGAAATGCGCATCTGGTGCATCAAAATTGGTACCGTATAAAGTTTACATTATGACCCCTGGGTGGAGGCCTCTGTTGGTGGACTGTTAGTCCCCGAGGGTCTCTACAGCCCAGTAGCTAAGTACTTCGTTACTAGCTTGAAAATACAGATGCATATTTAATTGCTGTTACAAAATTTAGAAATTCACTTCAAAATTAAGGATTATCTCCCTCATGCATAGCTCTTATCCTTGGACGAATTTGGCTCCACTTTTTTGGCTCCACTTTTTTGGCACGCTGGTTTTGGCTATATTTAGCTCTAAAACTGCATAGTTATTTCGGATTTCAAACATTTTGGTTCAGCATCACTGAACAGACATTATTTGTCGAAATGTGCATCTGGTGCATCAAAATTGGTACCGTATAAAGTTTACATTACTCCTTTTGTGCACTTGATCCCGCCATTGGAAATCTAATTGGTTCCGTTTACTAAAGTACTTTAGTTCTGCTATTGTCCTGACCATAGAATGTTATGGATTATGTTTACTATAGACTACTATTAATTCTTGTTGCTATAAACGTTTTTATTATTTTTAAAAAAGACTACCATTAAATATGTTTATTACTATTATTTCTTTTTATTATGTTTATTTTATAATACAATCGGTTGTGTTTACTACCTTAAATGACGTTAAATTATCAACACTAGAGATAACAATTGATATAAGGCAGATTCTGGGTTATTGTTTGTTTTTGGTTTTTTTTCTGAATTTAAAATGGTATTGTTTACTAATTAGTAGGATTACTTTTCATTACCTAGCGGATCAAGCAGAGTATGTCCTATGCAAGGTGAATATAACGAACAGTGATCAATCTCATAACTCATACAAGCAATACAAGACGGTTTTGATGCGGAACAGTAGCTGAGGAATTAAACGAAAAATGCCGGTACAAGAGGGAAAATTGACAAAGTAAAATACATCCAAATGTTCATCACGATACACTTCAGTTCGTCTAGATGATATATGCTGCTGTGATAATAGCGCCAGGACTCCTGATACTGCATTTGCAGCTGAATTTAATGATAATGTATAGGATGTAGAAAATTTGACTAGTCCACAATGGAAATGACATGAATGTGGTGTGACTCTTACTCAAAGACGGAAACACTGTCATGGTCATCATTCATACAAAGGACCAAGCATAAATGACATCGAGTTTGATTTACTTTTACCTTTCGTCAACAGACAATTAGGTCCACATTCGCACATACCTTTTTTCGTTTGTCCTTAAAGAGTTCAGTCGTGGATCCCAACTTATTTCAACCTAAAGTCTACATCCAGTATTTGCTACAAATGTACTTCCACTATCGCATCCAAGCGTTGTAATTATAAATAAACTCTGCAGTGCCTAGACATAAATTATCTTATCCTTAATTGACCTACGTATTCTTGTTTTTCATGAGCTTTCAACTATAGTACAGTTTCACATGCCATTACTGCTGATGTTGATAAATTTGAAAATGAGGATATCAAAATATCTATTCTAAAAAGTCCTAAATACAGAGAACCTCATTCTTTCGATTGGCGGCATCGCTTCTTCTATATTATGAATTCTGCCGACGATTATATCTGACGATGATTTAATTATGAAAAATAACTTATTACATTGACAGAATGGAGTAAAAGTATAAGAGAAGTTCTAAAATTCCGCTTGAGAAAACTGCATTTCGGTCAACTCCTACCTAGAGAATGGTCTAAAATTACCAATTTTTGCGATAAATTCAATTACTTAATATCAGTTTTATGAATTAAAATGTATTGATATGGTGAAATATACAGTCTAATGTATCATCAAGGAACAGTACCAGTATATCATCTTATCTGAATACCTGCTATCAAATTCATACTTCTCCTGCACACTACTGTCTGAGGTATAGAATCATTCAAGTGTATGTAGTCAAATCTAAAGGCATGAATTATAAGAACATAAACCTACATACATATATAGCTATGTCATATATGCAAAGTGAAGATAACGAACAGTGAACAATCCCATAACTCCTACAAGCAATACAAAATATATAGTTGAGCAAACACGGACTCCTGGACACACTAGAGGTGGGATCAGGCGCCCAGGAGGAGCAAGCATCCCCTGTTGAACGGTCACACCCGCCGTGAGCCCCATATCCTGATCAGGTAAACGGAGTTATCCGCAGTCAAATCAGTGTGCCAAGAACAGCTTAACGATCGGTATGAAACACGTCAGACAGCATTTGACCCAATGCAAGGTTGTATTGACGAACTAGATCGTTATAACGACCATAGAATTTGCGAAATACTGACTTCAATCGAGATTGTTGAAATATGGATGCCCTATAAAGACGGACCACTGGTCGCAGCAGAGGTGAAATCGGGAACCTACGACACGTAAGCATTTCCTTCGACCGATAACACCAGCCGTCAGTCCTCTATGACGATCACGTAAACGGTAGCGAAAAGAGTGTCCCTATCTGACGGTTAAATACCTTGATCTGTAAACTCCTCTTCAAGACCATCCTCACTTGAAGAACCGTTATTTGCTTGCCATACATCCCTGACTGGTTAAAACTGATATGGTTGTACCACGAAATCGGGCAGTTTGTCAGAAAACAGATATTCAGTCATATCCATTACATTCACGAACTATTTTGATAAAGCATTTTATACCCAAAGAATTAAGTTTAACCTGGGCTAAAACTTTTGTACCAAGAGGGGGGGATAATATTTCACAAAGAGATGCCTCATTAAGATACCTTTATTTTGGTTTATAGACTTTTGACATATTGACCTTTACCGCTACTGTGGATACTTATTAAAACTTTAACCTGGGTTATATTTTTTTTTAAACAGGGGGGATAGGGTTTTGATATTTGACATATATTTGTCTCATGAAGACACGATTATATTGGTAAAAAAGATTATTTACCTTGTGACCTTTTACACTGACCTGGTTTTTAATAACGTTAACCAGGGTTAAATCTCTTGAAACAAGGGACAGGGTTTTGATATTTCACATATATATGTATCATGAAGATAAATGTTGGTGTAGATATTTGAGCTAATAACATGTGCCTTGAACTTTGACCAACTATTCGAAACCTTTTAACTGTCTTTTTAATCAAAAGGAATACAGCTTTGATGTTATTAACATAGATGCATAATTAGAGTACACTTTTTTGTTACCGGAACTGTTGACCCTGGATTTTGATCTTCTTTTCAAAAACATTAACATTGCCTATATCGTTTGAACCATGGGAATAAGGATTTAATATTTCATTTTCAAATGCAGCATTTCCATTTCTTCGATATGGTATCAACGCGTTTGACCAAGTAACCTCTGAATTTGACCTCTTGTTTTCAAAATTTTAACCTTTTGAACAAAATGGATAGGCTAACGTACAATCGTGGAGTTTTCTTGAGGGATCGAATCGTACATGGTGGATGTAGCTCAATTACATGAATAATATGCGTTGAATCCACTGTACATGATTATCAAAATGAGATGCTTACAAACCCCGCCACCTGATTTCACCTGTCATATCATCAATAGGGTTTTGTTTTACCTACTCTGAATTTCGCCTTCATTATATAAGCGTTATCGTCGCCTTTCATAAATTAGCCTTTCATTTTTCTTACTTTGTGTGATTCATAACATTTGTGATCTACACTTTTGGACTATTTACAGTTGGAATTATGTGTAACACCACTGCAGAAAATCAGTATTTTTTGCTTTTAATTATCTGTTTTGAATAAAACTGATGGTATTAAATATATTATCAGCGAAAAGCATTATTAATATCATTATGACAGAGATTTACAATTCCACACAGAACATAATAATTGTATTTACACACTCATTTATTTAAGTCACACTTACTGGCTCAATCGTTTCTACAATACCCCATGTACTATGCACATAGTGAGCTTTTCTGGGAAGAAACAGTATATCATATATATTTCTGACTCGTGTTTCTCTTTAAAACACATTGGAAACAATTTTCTGGGAATCTAACATGAATCACTACATGTTAAAAGATTGGCAAGTGTCAATGTGGTGGATATCGTTTTAAAATTAATAGACTTTGATTACAATTTGACATTGACATGATTTTCGGTTTTTTCGTGCATGTGATAGACGCTGAAATATATCATTTGGTAACTTTCAATATGCATCGATGTGTCACGTATCTATTTTTAGATGACCATCCTGTTATCTTGCCTTTATTTCCTTTTCAAATTTACAGCTGTCTGTGGTATTTTTATTATTTGATTTTTATATAGCCACTTGGAAAAAATGTGTACATTTAGTGTCAGTGCTGTTTCTGATATAACATTTATGCAACAAAGGAAATGCAATGAACGGTTTTGGAAAAAAAAATCGACAACGGGCACCGCGAATCATAACTAACACTTTACTTCTTCACAATATGAGCTTAAAACATGGCGGTATTGTTATGCAAGAACTTTGAAAATAGTTCACTGATGATAATTCTGAAAGGTACCATCACATAATTCAATAAATAATGTTTTTCTAGAAATAAATGAGACAAATGGTTTGACCATTTCACACAGTGAATTAAAATCTTCACAGATATTGTCTTTGTTACGGTGGTATAAAAACACTAATAATTTCAGCGATTCTAGTCTAGCATCAACACTGCAGTGTGGGGAATATCATTTTTCGGTTGTTTCCTCTTCATTCTTTACTGGTTTATATACTTATCTATAATTGTTGGTATGTGCTTTTTAGCTAAGGCAGCGAATTTATCAGCCGTATATCATTTTCAAGGTATCATAAACATCTCGTTTTTAAATGAACAGAGTGTCAAGGTAGAATGAAATGTTTTCCTTTGCATTTCGTTCACCGTTCCTTCATTAGTCGGTCCTTAGTATTCACCGAAATAGAATCTAACTTTAACTAAATGTATCACGAAACAGTTAAAATATTTAACATTGATCAATCGGATAACACCTATACAAACTAGATTTTTATGGGTTTTAGGTGTTTGTTGTTTTTTTTTTTTTTTTTTTTTTACTTCAAGCACCATTTCTAAATTTCTAAATTTTCGCAGAACGATACTGTAATTTTCTTGCATTTCGTTTTTTCCAGAACATGATCATCATTTTTTTTACCAATATTTATCTTAAACCGTAGCACTCAATACCGAAGCAATGGTATTTGGTTAGTGTTCCAGATCCCCCGCGACACCTAATATACATAGTAAAGTTATTTACTAAAATGCATGACTCTCACTTCTTAATGGCGGATGGTTGACGATCTCGTCTTGAATTCTCAGTATCTTGATTACAAATTGGAAGTTATCACCAATGACCAACACTACCGGTGATATGATAGAAAACGACTGCTATTGAATATAATCTTAGAGTTATGGAAACCTCCGATCAAACCAACTACACACACAATTTATAAGACCTGTTCCTTACTGATTACTGTTCTGGTTAAGACTTACCATTGATAAAACAGCAGCAGAATTTACTAACATATACATTAAAACAATTGATCACATTTATTTATCAATAATAATTGAAAGAAAGTGTAACAATTGCAAACTACTAAGTTATGATAGTTGATCAATTAATATTGTCGAACAGAATTCACACACACACAAAGATAGCAATTCCGAAATCCGAATTACTAGTTTTGAAAGAAAGGTGAAGATAAGGAACAGTGATTATCAAGATGTCTGAAGTCCCTAACCAGAACCCTTCTAATCGGAGCTTTTAATTATCAGAATGCCAGTGTCTTTATGATAAAAATGCATTTTCTAGTACAACCTTGAAGAAAATGATACAAGAATCGTTCTACTAAAGAAAGTAAATTTGGGTTTTAGAATAATCTAGGTCACATGTGTCAATATAGTGCAAGTAGTACACAACAAGAAATAAACATTCGACTCTTAAACAATCTAGGTCAAAGGTGTCAGTTGAGTACAGGTGGTACAAACCAGTACAAATGAAAAAAAAACTTTAGCTATTCTTTACTGCTACGTATACTTGTCTATGATTGTTGGTATAAAATTTTAAGCCAAGCCGGCGAATAAATCATCTGTATATCCTTTTCCAGATCACATCGGTGTCCAATTTTTAAGTTGACAGTAAATCATGATGCAAGATATGTAAATGGAATATTTTTCGTCAAATTGTGTTCACTGTTCCATCATCAGTCAGTCCTTGGTATTTACCAAAATAAAAACAAAATAACCACATGTGACATCGAAAGGTGAGGATAATTACATCATAATGAGGAGAGTTTTTTTTTCTTTAATTCACACACAATTTCTTAATTACCACTGAATAACATGGTATTGTTCTGTTACGTTCTTTTTCTTCTAGAACGCGACAGTCTTTTTCATTTATGTCAAATCTCAGCACCTTGGGTCGTAGTAATGCTAGCTATTTAGCGTGTCAGAATGGACAGTGACGTCGGATATCTGTTTTAAGGTCATTTACTAAAATACATGACTCTCACTTCTTAATGGTGAGTGGGTGACAAACAGGTTTTAAACTTACAATGTCTTGCTTACAACGTTATAATCAATGAGCTACCTTTATCGTTGACATTATATTAAAGTATTTCAGAATGACCGATAGTATTAGAATCAGAAAACACCGATCTGACCAACGACAAAAACAATTACATAAGTCCAAGAGAAGGCATGTTTCTTCTACAGTAAAAACGAAAAAGGTTTAGCTTTATAAATATTAATGGAGGCCAGACAAACACGGACCACTGGCTGATACAGAGGTGGAATCGGGAATCTAGGAAAAGTGAGCATCCCCGTTGACCGATAATACAAACTGCCAGTCCTCTATGACGATCATGTAAACGGTAGCGGAAAGTGTGCTTATCTGACGGCTAGATATCTTGATGTGTAAGGTAGTTTCCAAGACCATCCTCACATGAAGAGCCGTTATTCGCTTGTCATGCATTCCTGACTGCTTGAAACTGAAATGGCTGTGCCACGAAATCAGGCAGTTTATCATAATATACAGATTCAACCATATCCATTAAATTAACGAAATAATTTGATAAAGCAATAAGAGTTGTATCTGACGACATTTTATCTCGCAGGGACGACTGTTCGGAGAGCTATTGTCATGGTCAAGGTTTTGGCGTCTGCGTCACCGTCACATTTGAAAAAAAAGTTTTAACCTGGGCTATTTTTTTAAGCGAATGGGAGGTAGTTTTAATATTTCAAAAAAGATGCCTTATGAACAGACCTTTGTTTCGTACCAAATCGTTTTACCCATTACACTTTACTGCGGATTTTGACCTACTTATTAGACACTTTATTCTGAGCTATATATTTTGAACCAAATGGGATAGGGTTTCGATATTTCTTATATAGATGCCTCATGAAGGCACCATTATCATGATACCAAGAATTTTACCCTATGACCTTGGACATTGACCTAATTGTCAAGATTAGGTCAATAGTTTATAGACTACTATATTCTACTATTGATTCAGTTCACTATAGACTACTATTAATTATGTTTACTATAGACTACAATTTGTTATGTTTACAAAAAACTACTATTGGTTCTGTTTACTATGGACTAATATTGATTTTACTTATTATAGATTATACTGGATTCTGTTTATTATAGACTGTTGTTGATTTTGTTTACTATATACTATTATTGATTCTTTTTACTATAGATCAACGTTAGTTCTCTATAATATAAACTAGTATTGATTGTTTTACTATTGATTCTGTTTACTGCAGTATACTATTGATTCTGTTTTTCATAGACTACTACTGATTCTGTTTTTCATAGACTACTATTGATTCTGTTTTTCATAGACTGCTATTGATTCTGTTTTTCATAGACTGCTATTGATTCTGTTTTTCATAGACTGCTATTGATTCTGTTTTTCATAGACTGCTATTGCTTCTGTTTTTCATAGACTACTATTGATTCTGTTTTTCATAGACTACTATTGATTCTGTTTACTATATATTACTATTGATTCAGTTGAACCTAAGCACGTGTGAACATGTATGAAGTATCGCCACTACTACCAACATCCACCCACCCAACCACCCCCTTTTCTGATTTTATTTTTTGCGTCGATATATTTTTTCTGAAATGTGTGGATTTCTTGTCTACCTCATCCCAATTTCGATTTATATAATCGTTTCACACTTTTTGTAAGCTTTAGAGAAAGGCCTTCTACTTGTATAACAAATTCTATTCTTTCATACCGGTATAAAACGATTATATATAAATCGGAGAATTCAGAATCAGAAACGGAGGGGGTGTTGGTAGTAGTGTCCATACTTCATATGTCTGTACAAATATCTTACTCACCCGTTTATTTTTTTTATATGCTCCTGGCTGTAAACAATGGAGGAAATTCGAACCATGAATAATTATTTCTCTCCCATCTATGTTGTCTCTTTTTATATTTTTTATGTTTCAGGAAGCTTAACTACGTGCGTTATTACCACAGAACACTAATTCATCCACATTTTTAAAAAAAACCTTTATCCAATTGATTCATAATGTACATGTATGTTCTATGTCCATGTATGTATAACCTCAGGAACCAGTAATTTTGTCCGTAATAGTAATAGTAGGGTTGCATACTATATTACCCCCTAGTAAATATTAATTAGGAGGTGATATAGTATAAACCCCTATTATTATTATATTACAGACATACTTACCGGTTCCTGTATCACGTAGGTTGATATAACATGAATCAATGGATAAGACATTTTTTTTAAAACGTGGATATATTAGTATTATGTCGTTATCACGCACGTAGTTAAGCTTCTTGGAGCATGTTTTTTAAATGATGCCACTTATATCCGAGATAAATATATATTCATGGTTGGAATATCCTCCATTGTTTACATATAGGGATCCGTGTTTAACCAACTATCTATATTGTATTGCTTATGGGAGTTATGAGATTGATTACTGTTCGTTATCTTCAACTTTCATTTTTTGTTTTGGTACCAAGACTTTTGACCTATTGGCATTTATTGCGGATTTTAACTTAAAGTAATGCCATACTCGCTATACGTCACTTGCGATTGTAAAAGACGGAACCAATATCGGTCAGTTTCACCATTTCGTATTTTACCGTTTTTCACCGTGATCGGTTTGATTTATACCGTGCAAAAAGCGTATCCAATGGCGCGGCATAAACTTCAAGGAAAATATTGTAAAGAAGCGAAACTTAAACGTCTAAACAATTTATCTCGGGCTAGAGACGCACGGTGGGATAAGCAACACGCGTCAGACTCTTCCACCGCAACTAAATTAACGCCTATATCCAACTACGATCATACGTATACCTGCACCGACGATCTCATTCATAACGTGTTTAGTAAGAACTTGCAAGATTCTAAGAAACCGAGAGTGTCAAAGTCAAAATCTGACATTGGAAAAGTTGTACAGTATTTGTCAAATCTATAAGACCTATTTTTTTTAATTTTGTGTTTATAAAATTTAGATCGTGTGTTTTTATATATATGCATACTGTATATATGTATCAATTTCTCAAAGGCTGTTCATGTGATGTGAAAATGAGCCATATATATGTAGTACACATACATTGTTTCTATTGAATGAAGCAAAGTTCATGTAAAGTATTATCAAATTAGATTTCATTTGAGATGTTTATTTTCAATTAAATATAAAGATGTTCTCTTTGGTTACGTTAAATCTTTGCAATGATTCTTGTTGTCCATTTCAAGGGGTACCTTTACATTATTGGCTCTGGGATAAAAATAGATGTGAAGACCTTTGGTCAAAGAAATATGCATTAAAGTGCCGTTACGTTAAATCTTTGCAATGATTCTTGTTGTCCATTTTAAGGGGGTACCTTTACATTATTGGCTCTGGGATAATAATAGATGTGAAGACATGTGATTCTTTTATTGTTTTCTGTTAAGCAGATGTTTATTCTTAATTAAGTGTAAGAATTTTATGCTTTGGTCAGAGAAATAGGCATTAAAGTGCCGTTATGTTCAATTTTGGCAATGATTCTCGTTGTCAATTTCATTGGGGGTACCTTTACATTATTGGCTCTGGGATAATAATAGATGTGAAGACATGTGATTCTTTTATTGTTTTCTGTTAAGCAGATGTTCATTCTTAATTAAGTATAAGAATTTTATGCTTTGGTCAGAGAAATATGCATTAAAGTGCCGTTATGTTCAATTTTGGCAATACTTCTCGTTGTCAATTTCATTGGGGGTACCTTTACATTATTGGCTCTGGGATAATAATAGATGTGAAGACATGTGATTCTTTTATTGTTTTCTGTTAAGCAAATGTTCATTCTTAATTAAGTATAAGAATTTTATGCTTTGGTCAAAGAAATATGCATTAAAGTGCCGTTATGTTCAATGTTGGCAATGATTCTCGTTGTCGATTTCATTGGGGGTACCTTTACATTATTGGCCCTGAGATAAAAATAAATGTGATGACATGTGATTTTTTTTATTGTTTTTTGTTAAACAGATGTTTATCCTTAATTTACTATCAAATTTAAATGTTTGTGTCAGAGGAATTTCCATAAAAATGACATGATGTCCAATTTTCTCAATGATTCTTGTTGTACAATTTTTGTGAGAATGAGGCATATATTATGTAAAATTTTATTTTAGTGCTTTCCATTCATAAAAACAAATGTGTATATACTTTAAGGTAAATAATTAGAACAACCATGTGTAATATAATGACTATTGTACTATTTTTTCACAAGTTGTAGCTTAAAATGTCATAATTGGTAAAAACGCTAAAAAACTGTTAACAGATGATAGGGGGTATACATGTTTGATAGGCTGGTTTAGTAAATCTGAAGTGATTAGACCTTTATTTTGTTGTTGTTTTCTTTTGCTGGAATGTTTGTCTGTATAATAAACACAATTCTGACAGGACTTATCAGATAAAATGAAAAGTAAGGAGCTATCTTAATTATTAAAAACTTTAACCTGGGCTATACTTTTTCAACCAAAGGGATAGGGTTCAGGTATTACGCATATTGATGTCACATGAAGACACCATTGTATTGGTAAATTGACGTTTTACTCTCTGACCTTGGCCAATGACCTACTTTTCAAAAACCTGAACATGGGCTATACCTTTTGAATCAAGGGCGCAGGGTTTTAATACTTCACATCTAAATACCCCAAGGATATAGGTATGTTCTAGTGCAGATATTTGAGCTAATGACATTTGCCTTTAACTTTGACCCAATTTTTGAAAGCTTTTCAACCGAAAGGAATGAAGCTTTGATGCTATAAGTAAAGCTGTGTAATTAGAAAACATTTCTTTTGCTACCAGAACTGTTGACCCTGGACTATAACATTAAATTGACTATATCTTTTGAACCAAGGGGACAGGGATTTGATGTTACAAATCCAGCCTGTCAAGACCTTCACTATGGTATCAAAGCATTTAACCTAGTAACCTAGGACTTTGACCTATTTTAGAAAAACTGTTTTAACTAAAATGGATAAGCTAAGAAGAGTCAATCTTTCAGGCGAGATATGTTGTCTATTAGGTTTGAAATACATTAGCATTGGTTTTGTTTACTATACTTTAAGATTGATTTTGTTTACCATACATCAATGTTGATTTTTTTAAACACTAAGACTGTATTCGGTTCTGTATACACAGACTTATCAGTTTATCATATAATAGGACATATTCTGTTTGTACACACCAGGATTTACATCGCTTAATAAAGACTAGCATGCGATCTGTTTACGATAATGTATGATTTATTTTGAATACTATCCTGTATAGAATAAAGTACACACTAGGATTTAGTCTGTGCATTACATTTGATGTAGTCCTCAATCGATTCTGTTTCCTATGGACGACACTTGATTTTGTTTACTATATATTATTATTGAGTCTGCTAACTATAGTGTACTATTGACTCAGCTTAATGTAGGCTACAATTTCTTATACTTAATATAAACTATTATTGATTCTCTCTACTATAGACTTATACCAATTCTGTTTACTATAGACTACTATTGATTTTGTTTACCATAGAATACTATTGATTCTGTTTCTATAGACTACTATTTGTTCTGTTTACTATATACTACTATTGATTATGTTTACTATAGACTACTATTGATTCTGTTTACCATAGAATACTATTGATTCTTTTTACTATAGACTACCATTGATTATATTTTCAATATCCTACTATTGATTCTGTTTACTATAGACTACTGTTGATTCCGTTTATGATTGACTACTATTGATTCTGTTTACTATAGACTGTTATTGATTATATTTTCTATAGACATGTTATGCTTACTATAAACTACTATTGATTTTGTTTATGATTGACTACTATTGATTCTGTTTACTATAGACTGTTATTGATTATATTTTCTATAGACATTTTATGTTTACTATAAACTACTATTAAATCTGTTTACAATAAACTACAATTGATTTTGTTTTCTATATATTACAATTGATTCTGTTCAATATCAACTTCAAATTGAAAACGTTTTCCACGGACTACATTTGATTCCTTCTACCATTGACTTTTATTGATTATGTCTACTACAGACTACAATTGATTTTATTTACTATAAACACCAATGCTTCTCTTTTCTATACACTACAATTCATTATGTTTACTATATACTACTATTGATTCTGTTCACCATAAACTACTATTGATTGTGTTTACTATAAACTACTATTGATTCTGTTTACCATAGACTACTATTGATTGTGTTTACTATAAACTACAATTGATTATGTTTAGTATATACTACTATTGATTCTGTTTACTATAGACTACAATTGATTATGTTTACTATAGATTACAATTGATTGTGTTTAGTATATACTACTATTGGTTATGTTTAATATAGACTACTATTGATTCTGTTTACTATAGACTACTATTGATTGTGTTTACTATAAACTACTATTGATTCTGTCTACTATAGACTACAATTGATTATGTTTAGTATATACTACTATTGATTCTGTTTAATATACACTACTATCGATTATGTTTACTATAGATTACAATTGATTGTGTTTAGTATATACTACTATTGGTTATGTTTAATATAGACTACTATTGATTCTGCTTACTATATATTACTATTGGTTCTGTTTCCCATAGACTCAATTGATTATGTTTACTGTATACAACAACAATTGAATCTGTTTCCCATAGACGCAATTGATTCTGTTTAACCCCCTTCCCCACAATCACGCACTTTAACGCATATACCTTTGCCCCACAATCATGCACTTTAACACACTTTCAATGCGCATTTGTTTTGACTACGTTTTATCGTTGATACAGAGAAAAGTGAGTTATTTTATATCTTGGGTTGTAAGACAAAATAGTGATAAAGTGAGCGATTTGCCAGATTTATTGGATATTTTCAACAGTAGTAAAGTGATAGATTAGGGGATACACTACTGCAACACAGCTCCAAATTGTTTACTGCATAACGGGAAAAATCTAACGCTGTATTGCAGAAGAATTATTCATGTTTAGTTTTATTATCTTATTTGATTATTTCAATTTATTATATATTTACAGGTTTATGAAGATTACTGATGATCAGGAAGATGGTTATTTTAGTAGCATCAGAAAGAGGGGGAGGGGGGTGGGGGGTAAAAAACCATCATAAATTACATCATCAATTTCGTGGTATGCATAAGTTATGTATATCAAACAAAGTATAAAAAATGGGGGCAAATATTTTCTAAATGTATATGTATTCTCCTGCGAGGTTAACACAACAACATTGTTATTTTAAATGAGAGAGGAAATATGTCAACATTTTCAATTTGGTAATTTTAGTGTTGATAAAGATACCCTAGTCAAACCCGTGCCTTTCAAAACTCGAACACACAGATTACGCAACCATAAAAAATCATACTACATAAAAACTTACTGAAACAAATGAAGTCAGTAATGGACACGAAATCTAACATTTTATTAGATTTTAAATAAAATGATTGGCAAAGTGAAGTACATATGTAAGAGGCGAGATTTAAAGATCGATGTCGGATAAAAATCTAAATTCAAATAGTGAGGGGGAGGGGGGATGCAAACTTCCGCAAGTTTCTGTCATCCGACATCTATTAGATATTAGTGGAAAGAGAAAACGAAGTGACTGTTAAAACCAGATGATAATATTACATTTTAATTAACATTTTAAAATAGTGTTAATGTACACTTTCTTTTGTGGATAAACAATGGAAAAAGTATACAGAGTGTTATTTATACTCTTTTGTCCTTGCCTGTTAATCGATTAGTTTCAACATTCAACATATTTAGTTTTATGGGGGAGGGGGGGGGGGGGGTCTTTGTAAAAACTATGTGAATTTTTTTTTTTTAAATTACGTTTAGCATTGTCAGAACATCTTCCAAAGAATAAAACGATCTATGCTACAGGAATCTGCTATAAAAAAAACACGAGAATTAGTTTCCAACGAAGGCTTGGATTTACTTATAATTATCAAATTTTATTGAAGACTGGTCGAGTTTTTGTTAAGATCTATGCAATTATTATTTTATTTGTTTTAAAAAAAATGAAGATTCAATAAAAAAGAAATATATGTTTAAGGAAAAGACACCAGTCCATCAATTTTAGTCCCAATAAAATATATTTGCCAATCTGGCCACATGTAGTGTATCGATTGGTAATAAAGCTTGTGTAAATATTAACTTTACTACATGTATTTAACATAACTCAACACCAAAGTACATAGCATACAGCCAGCCGTGTACGCTGGAGGACGGGCGTTTATTATTCAGACTTATACACAAATGTGAGTGAAAAAACACAATACCGTTCCTATAAATATACTAGTACAATTGCATTTAATAGTACATTACTCCCCTTTGTGAACATCAGAGTCGGCCAGGAAAAACCTAGAAATAAAACGATAAAAATCGTGAACAATTCGAGGAAGCCTGTATCCGATGTCTTTGCTCCATGATACAGGGAGAGTGTGACGGACCTCACACTTTACAAAGATATGAAATGCTAGATAAAAACTGAAAATAGCAACATTTGTCCTATCTGCATGAACGCCGGCTAGAAAGTGACCAGCCTAACAAAATCCGCTTACTCCCCGTGACAGTGTACTACCCCCTATTGGTCAATATTATAATGGACCAAAACAACTTCATCAAAACACGCTACTACATGTGTAACGTGAATACATCATTTTCCCGCTTTTACTAGCGAACTGAGGGATAATATATTTATCAAGTCTCGGGCGCACTGGTACACGGGAAATATTGCGCAATCATACATAGATACACTGTAACAAGGCAAATGCACATATGTAAATATTCTACCATTTAATTAAGATACAATTACCAGTAAAATGCGCATTTTTCAGCGCATAAAATGATTTGCAAAATGAATGGTGTCAAAATAAACACGAGAGTCAAATATCTAAAGACTGGGTTTTAGTTTAGATTTATGTAATCATTACTTTTAACAAATTCTAAGAGTGGGTACACTAGCTAGCTGGTATGTATGTTAAATGTAGAGAGACAATCTACTTGCTTATAATATTCACTGTTTCACTGGATCAGTTGTTAAGAACAATGTGCACATGTAAGTATTTATCAAATAATTATTATACCATAATTTTTATATTTTCTTTTATCACATTATGACTGCTTCGTATGGGCCGTTTCATCCAATTTTTAGAATAGAAGGAAAATAAGTGTAGTTTTAAATTCATTTTAATAGAATTACAAATACTGTGATAAGTTACGATATGTTCTTATTTCTTTTCAGACCAATCATTTTTTTCAAGAAATTTTTCATTCAAAAGATGGCAACCATGACGTATATAGGGACGTACAAATCACCTGAAGTATTAAAATTCTGACTGACCTTACCAAGCTTATATTTTGTCTAAAAAATTACTTTTAAGTTTTAAAGTCTTATTTATGAAGTCAAGTAAAGTTATAAATAAAATTCATGAAACCTATAAACATTTATTTAAAAATTCTGAATTTTATATAAGTGAAATAATTTTATTGTTGGTAGTGAACAAATTATATACAATGAATGAATTCAATAATGTTAAATATGTTTTCAACCTCCTTCAATATATGAAGAATTACACATATTAATTATGAAGAATATTTCTTTAAAATTCATTAATAAGAATTTAAAAGTGTATCCTCAGCAAAATGTATGCATGGTAAGGTCAGGCAGGGTTATACTTCTTTAGGTGATTAGTGCAACCCAACGTACGTCATGAATGTCATCTGAAAACAAGTGTTTGTTTTTATTTTGGGATTTAAATATCTAAATGGTATGCAATGCATAACTAATGCTAATTAGAAGTTAGTTTCATAAACAGATAACTTATTGGAAGCAAAAAGCATTGTTACTAAGGTGCAGAATAATTGTTAGCACTGATATTCCACACATGACACATGGATATTATGGACTGTCCCGAGATTTCAACGATCGGCGGAGGCGCCTATCCAAATATCCAGTCCAGCAGAATATATTTTCTTTTCTTTCTTTCTTTTTTGTTTGTTTGTTTGTTTGGGGGGGGGGGTTTGTGAAAAGGAAATATTACAGCGTCGGAAATATAAAAAGGAGTGAAAAACATTTTTTTTTTCAACATCCCAAAAAACCAGTGCGGCGGATCCGTAAACCAACTCAATAAAAAAAGGCCTTATCTTCACTTTTCATTGATTCTCTTTACTATAAACTACGATTTATTTTTTCAACTTTGAACTACTACTAATTCTGTTTGTCATAGACTACTATTGATGCTGTTTACTATATACAAAACTTGAACTCCAGCATACTTTTTATTTCAAGTTCAGAGTACTTGTGCGTGGAGTCAGAGTGGTGTTTAACAAAGTAAGTTTTTAGATGACTGATCACTAGATATGGATATTTGCGGTTTTTTGTTTTTGCTTGATGAAAGAACTGTCTATATGTCAAAAAGTCTGGGTTTTTTTTAATTTATCGTTACGAATGGTCGTGTAAAAAGTTTTCTGATTTCAAGTTTACTAAAAGTTCTTCAGGTTTTTTTTAATCCACATTTCATTTGCACCATTTCTTGGATATGTAGTTTTTTCTGGATCCAGCGATGCATCTTTCTTTGTAGAGATTTTATGTAGTTTACGAATCCAGTATAGGTAATTTATTTCCAAATAATAATTGAAAGAAAGTGTAACAATAGCAAAATACTATCTTAGGGTAATTAAACAATCAATATCAAAAGCCGTACCAAACAGAATGCAAACACAAAAAACTAGAACTTCCAAAATTCTAGTTCCTAGTAATTCAAAAATACCTAAAGTGTCTAACCAGACCTTTTCTAATTAAAGCCTTTTATCATTAGAATTCTAGTGTATATACAATAAGAATGAATTTTCTAGTACAATCTTGAAAGAAAATTATGATGCAACCATTACTTCATCTTTCTACTAACGAAAGTACACCTGAGATCTAGAACAATCTAGATAAAATGTGTCAGTTGAGTGTCAGTAGTACACAGCAGTAAATAAGCATCCAACTCTATAACAATCTAGGTCAAAGGTGTCAGTTGGTTACAAGTAGTACAAACAGTGCAAATGAAAAAAAAAAAGGTTTGGCAATAAAACTATCAATGGAGCCCTAACAAATATTGACCACTTGACGCGCAAGATGTGGAATCCGGTGCCTATGAGGACAAAACAGTCCCTGTCTAAAAACGGGGCACTAGCCACAACAAAGATGAAATCAGTTGCCTAGAAGGGGTAAATGTCCCCTGTCCCCCAATCACAACCGATGTGGACTCTATATTTTAATTAAGTAAACGGAGTAATCCGTAGTGAACATATCTGTGGCTATCTGATTACCAGAGATCTTGATTTCTAAACCTCTCTCCAAGGCCATCCTCCTATGATAAACTATGATGGCTGCACTGTATATGGTTCATGGAGGTCAAAAAAGTGTTGTACTTTCCTACTCTTAATTTGTGTATTCATTATATAATAGCTCTAAAATTTCATTGCTATTTCGGATTTCAAACAGTTCGGTTCAGCATCACTGAAGAGACATTATTTGTCAAAATGCGCATCTGATGCATCAAAATTGGTACCGAATAAGTTATACATTATTACCACTGGGTCGAGGCCTCTGCTGGTGGACTGTTCGTCCCCGAGGGTCTCTACAGCCCAGTAGCTAAGTACTTCGTTACTAGCTTGTAAGTACGGATGTATATTTAATTGCTGTTATAAAATTTAGAAATTAATTTCAAAATTTAGGATTATCTCCCTCACGCATAGCTCTTATCCTTAGACGAATTTGACTCCACTTTTTGGTTCACTGTTTTCCCCTATAATAGCTCTAAAACGTCATTGTTATTTCGGATTTCAAACATTTCGGTTCAGCATAACTGAAGAGACATTATTTGTCGAAATTCGCATCTGGTGCATCAAAATTGGTACCGTATAAGTTTTATATTGATCACATTTGTTATCATCACTTTTGCACGATTTACAGTTGAAATTAAGTGTAACACCATTGTAAAAAAATCAGTATTTTTTGCATTCAATTATCTGCTTTTAGGGAACGGGAACTCGACTAAAATTGAATAAAACAGATGATATCGAATATATTGGATGCGAAAAGCTTTATGAATATCACTATCGTAGAGATGTACAATTCCTCACCGAGCGAAACGGATTGTAATCACACTCAAAACTCTAAGTCACACTTCCTGGCTCAATCGTTTCTACAGTACCATATGTACTATAAACAACAGGCACCTGAAGTATGGATATTACTACCCCCGCCTTTTTTGCCCAACTATCTATTTTGTATTGCTTATAGGAGTTATGAGATTGATCACTGTTCGTTATCTTCACCTTGCATCTAGAACAATCTAGGTCACTGGTGTCAATGAAGTGCAAGTAGTACACAGCAAGAAATAAACATCCAACTCTAGAACAATCTAGATCATTGGTGTCAGTTGAGTGCAAGTGGTACACAACAGTACAAATGAAAAAGTTGTATCAATAAGAATATAAATGGAGCCATAGCACATACAGATCACTTGCCGCACTAGAGGTGCAATCGGGTGTTAATGAGGAGTAAACGTCCCATATACCCCGATCACAACCGTCATGGGCCCTATACCTCGAACAAGTAAACGGTGTAATCCGTAGTGAAAATATGTGTGCGTATCTGATGGCAAGTGATCTTGATCCGTAAGCTCCTCTTCAAGACCATCATCCTGTGAAGAAACGTTAATTGCTTGTCACCCATCCCTGACTGATTCAAACTGGTATGTCTGTGCCACGAAATCAGGCAGTTTGTCAGAAAACAGAATTCTGTCTATATCCATTAAATTAACGAGATACTTCGTTAATGCAATACAAGTAACTGTGGTTTTTTTAAATATCCAAATATACACCAATTAACATCTACAGGTATAACCGATCTATAATATGAAAAGGGGAAGATAGCGAGCAGTATTCAATCTCAAAACGATACTTTGAGCTGAAATTCAAAAAACAAACAAGAATATTTCCTTAAATGCACACCTACAATGAATTGTTCGTATAAAATCCAAAGCTTAAAGCGGGATCGCCATATATTCGGAAATTGTAACGATGATTGTCGGGCTGCTAAGAAAGTGAAAATGGAATTTGACGTGTCTAACAACATATTTAGTTTGCTTTCAAATGTTACATCATTTCATGAATTATAAACCAGGATTTATTTTGTTTACTAAACTCGAGGGTTGATTTCAAGTTCTTTCGATTTTTTAATCCACATTTTATTTCACCACTACTGGCATATGTAATTGCAGAGTACGTTTGAAGTTTTTCCTTTACAGTTCTTTTTAGCAAAGACAGGGACTTGATAAAACACTTAACTGGACCCAGGAATAAATCTTAGTTTGTAAAGTGTTTTTTCCCTGACGTTTAGGAAGTCAGTATAGGTACGATAACTCCTATTCATCCGACATTGTGACTGGGATATTAAATATGTGTAAAACTGAAGCATGGTTTTGAAGAACTTCATCTTTTAAAAAAACAGTTGGAGTATACGCATAATTACTAAAAGTGGAATTCATGACAGCATCTGACCTAATGATATGTTGTATTGGCAAACTACATCGTTAAAACGACCATAGAATTTGCAAAATCCTTTGCTTCAATTGAGACGGTTGAAACTCCTGTACTTATATTAATAATAATAATAATAATATTTATTTGTCTATTTAGCTGAGGATTTAAACGAAAAATGCCAGTACAGGGGATAATACTGACAAAGTAAACTTCTTACAAATGTCAATCGCACTACACTTCAGTTCGTTTAGATGACGTATTTTGTATCAGAACTCTAGGAACTGCATGTCAAGTAGGATGCAATGATATTGTATATGTATTCTCCACCGTCAATTTCCCATGTTTATGTAGCTATATTCCATTATCACTTGCATATGTTGTTTATATCTCCCAACTGATTCGATACGCAAGAGCTTGTTCTTCGTGTGGTCAGTTTTTAAATCGATGTAAGCTACTGACAAACAAGTTGATGGTAAAGGGTTCAACAGTCTCGATTGAAGTCAGCATTTCGCAAATTCTATGGTCGTCACAACGATCTAGTTCGTCAATACAACCTATCATTTGGTAAAATCCTGTCTGACATAGTCCATACCTATTATTAGGCCGTTCCTGTCACATTGGTTTTGAACACGGGTGACTCCTTTTACCTGATTAGGATATAGGGTTCATGGCGGGTGTGACCGGTTGACAGGGATGTTTACTCCTCCTAGACACCTAATCCCACCTCTGGTGTGTCCAGGGGTCCGTGTTTGCCCAACTATCTATTTTGTGTCGCTTGTGGGAGTTATGAGATTGATCACTGTTCGTTATCTTCACCTTTCATATTACTGTTGATTCTGTTTACTATGCACTACTATAGATCTTGTTTACTTTAGACCACTATAGATTATGTTTAAAATATACTACCATTGATTGTTTTCACTATAGAATACTATGAGTTGTCTTTGGCTTTACCATAGACTGCTATTGATTCTGTTTTTATAGACTAATATCGATTCTGTTTGATTTAAAATTAAATAAGACAAATTTTATAGAATATAGTATAAGCAAAAAGTATCATCAATATTGTTATCGTAGAGATGTACAGTTCCAGAGACCAAAAACAATTGTATTCACACACTCAAAACTTCAAGTCACACTAAGTAAATAAATCGATTCTATAGTATCCTTTGTACCAAGAAAATCTTTAGATTGTTTTAAAGAATACAGTTGCTAGTCAGTGGTATATTTCTGACTCGCATTTCTCTTTAAAATGCATTGAAAACAAGTTTCTGGGGAAATTAACATAGATTGCAACATGTCTAAAGATTGATAGGTGTCGATGTGGTGGATATCTGTGTTAAAATTGATAGAATGTAACAGCAAATTCACAGTGACTTGATAATTTAATCTTGCATGCATGTAATAGAGGCATAGTTTGCTAAGTCTCAATATGTATCGTGGTGTTACGTATTCATTTTTAGAAGATCATACTGTTGTGTTGATTTTGTTCCGTTTTCAAGTTTACAAGAAAATACACTTATAAAATTTGTAAATTCACGACCCTGGAAAATGCTGTCTGTAGTATATCTTTTATTTGATTGTTATGCAGCGCACTGAATGTAAATGGGATGTATATAGTTAAAGTCAGTGCTGTCTCTGATATAGTAATTTCAAAAACTGTTTTTGAGAACCAGTATTATGATTTATAACCACTACTTTACTTCTTCACAATATGAGCTTAAAAAGCATGGTAGCATTGCTCTGTTGGTACTTTCAAGATTGACGAGTGATTCTAATTCAGAGAGATATCGCCACATGATTCAATAAAAATGTGCGTTTGTCTAGAAATAAGTGAGACATGATGTAATCATTTAATATAGCTAATCACAATCTTCACAAATATTTTCTTTCTTATTTTGGTATAAAAGACATTGATAATGTGTACGGTTCTAGTCTAGCATCAACACTGCGGTATGGTGAACCTGGTTTCTGAAGTTATTTCCTCCTTATTATTTATTGCCATGCTACATAAATTGATCTATGGTTATTGAATGTGATTTTAAGTCAAATCTTAGCGCCCAAGCCGTAGCAATTGTTGCAATTTAGCGTGTCAGAATCCACCGCGACATCGGATATCTGTTTAATGTTATTAACTAAAACGCAACACTCTCACTTCTTCATGGCGAGCGGGTGACAAACAGGTCTTGAGTCCAAATGTCTTGGTTACAACGTTATAATCAATGAGCTACCATTATCGTTGACATGATAGAAAAATATTTTAAAATTGTCGATATTATTAGAATTTAAAAAAAAAAACCACCGAACTGACCAACGACACGAACAATTCCATAAGCCCGAATCATGTCCCGTTCCTTCCTCATTAAAGGTCATAGGATACTTTTTTTAACAATGCCTTTTTTCTCCATAATTATCAGCTTTGCTCATTAGACTTCTCATAAAAATGCTTTTTGTATATCAATAACGATATTAACGCTAAGAAATTGAAGTGCTAAGGTACATTGATTAGAAAAGCGTTACCCAATTATCGTTCCAGATTCCCAGATTTGGGGATTTCATAAGAGACCACAATCAGATTTGCGAATCAAAACAAAAGCAAGGCCATATATGATTAATTTGCAACTAGAGGCGTTTGTTATGCAAGGATATTACTTTGAACTCATAATTAATGCAAATGCAAGCCACATTGACGATTTTTCATCGGAGGACGAACAATATCGGAGATCAATCAAGATCTTACTTATTCCGAATCGGTTGAAATAATGATAAATGTATTGGATGATAATTTTCAGATAATATTATCTGATGATAATAAGAGAAGTTTATACTAGCGGAAAAAAAGAAACTGTGCATTATAAAATTTAGTATATTTGTTCTATATTTATTGTTTATATTTATAAAATCTAAACAATCGATAAAGGTGATGTTTTTTAACAATATCGGATTGTAGCCAACTCAGATGCACGGACTTTTCCATGGTTAATGAACAGATGTTTATGTAAGTGTTCGTACGCACTAGTTTTACTGGCCAAGACTGTTTGGAGTAAGAACTGTAAAAGGTTTGTTTGCACCTTATTCGTTAAGGAAAGCACTTTAATTTTGACAAAATTTACCCTTCTGTCATGCCACGAATCAGCGAAAACCAACGTAATCGTGTTGTTGGGATGCTTCAAACAGGAATGGCACAAAATATCGCAGCAAGACACTTTCGAGTTCATCAGAAAACCATCCAGTCATTATGGAGACGTTTCCAACAATCTGGTAACACTCGGGATCGACCACGTTCTGGGCGTTCTCGAGTGACGTCGCGTCGACAGGACAGCCACATTAGACTTGTGCACCTGATAAATCGTTTCCAGACAGCAAGTTTGACTGCTCGTAGCATTACAGAACTTCGACCAATCAGTCCAGGAACTGTGCATAATCGTCTGCGCGGGCACAACATCAGACAAATACGTCCAGCGGTGCGCCCAATACTGCTCCAATGACATCGTATCGCTAGACTAGCGTGGTGCAGACGACATCTGCGATTCAGAATACAGGACTTGGCAAATATCTTTTTCATTGATGAATCCAGATTAATTGGTAGAGTGTATCGTCGCGTTGGAGAGCGGTATCAGGACGCTTGTGTTGTGCAACGTCGACAATTCGGTGGAGGTAGTGTTATGGTGTGGGGTGGAATAGCAGCACGTGGAAGGACTCCTCTACAAATTGTCAATAGAAATCTCACCGGCGTACCTATCGAAACGAAATCATTTGGTGTCATGTGATACCCTTCATACAGAGACAGCAAGATCACAACACTCTGCAGCAAGACAACCAAAGGTCAAATGTTGCACGTGTAGTCAGGGACTATTATATTCAACAGAATGTCGATGTGTTGCCTTGGTCAGCTGTTTTCTCCGATTTATCGCCGATCCAACACGTCTGGGATGAAATGGAACGACGTCTACGCCGTTTACCAAATCAGCCAGTGGCATTTGCTGATTTAGGCCGGGCTTTAACAAACATCTAGAACAACACCCCTCAAGCATTTCTGAACACTTTAGTGGCATCAATGTCAAGCATGCGTGAATGCAAATGGTGGTTACACGCGGTATTAACTTTGTTAATTCAAGTTCGAATACCAGTGCCTTTCGAGTGTGCTGAAATTGACGTTATTCGACGTTAACATTAATGGACTATGAAATGTTTTAATGAATACATTTGCTAACAGTATTACAAAAAAAAAAATTGGTTCAGTGTTATTTTTTTTTTTTTGTATTTTTTGATATATTAAATAATGCACAGTTTCTTTTTTTTCCGCCAGTGTAGATATTTATTACCTGCAATATTTTTAACCACATTCAGACACGCAGGATTGTGTGGTTTTTTTTTTTCAAAAGGGGGAGTCAAGTTGAAATTTGACTGACAAAAAAGTGGGCACCATCCCTATCCTCCTTTTGTTCCACGTGCCTAAATGCCACCCTGATTTGGATATATCTTATAGACAGACCAGAATTTCCTTTGCACACATAATGAGCGCCGTATTTTGAATTTCTTTCTATTAGATTTTTAAATGCAATGTGTGCAGCTACTTAAGTTTAACAAGTGAATATGATAATCAATAAATATAAATGGCTAATAAAGATTCTTTTACAATCAAATTTGCGACATTAGGGCCTATATGAAGAATAATTCTTCGTTATCACTTTACAAAATGTTGGTTTTTTTTCATTTCGTCCCTAGTAAGGAAACCAAATAACAAATGCGTGCGCCATTAAAAAGATCGCTCCCACTCTTGTATGACCGTAAACATTACTTTATTTCACTTTATATATAAACTTGTAATTTCAATATCGCGCCATATTTTTTCTGGACATCCTTTTATAAACAGAAAGGGGGGTCTGATACTGCAACTTTCAACACATAATGTTAGATCTAGGCCTATTAATCTTCAATTTACTTACATATTTAGAGAGAACATTCTGATCAGAAGAGCTTGGTGTGAGTATTTCATAGTTCAATTTCATTGACAAATTAAAACATGCAAATACTAAGTTATAAATCTATGTACTACTGTCATTAGGCCAATGCAGTCAACGTTCTGCAGGATGTTCTCGTCTTCACGGTACTTACAGTTGGTCTGTTGTTGAAAATGGTTGGAACTGCATCGGGTCGAAGATTTAATTTCTCATAGGCCTATATACCCATTATTTTGGTTAAAGTAGAGTGTATATGATATGAACGAGACTGATCACCATCAACCCCTGTAATCACGGAAAATGATTGCACATCACACAACTTCGAGTTCTGTGTTCACGATGTAGATTTCACACCCAAGTCAATCTGGACGTTGACTACTTTGGACAAAAGTGCATTGAAACAACTGACTTGCTACATTACAGTTGAATGTAAGCACGTTGAACATTTCTATGGCTAAAATCTGCAGCTGTTAATATAAGCAAATACAATATATTGCGTTAAACTTGTCTCTTTTGACCTTATCAAGCAAGGACGACAAGTAATCATCCTATTTTGATACTTCATACCACAGCAACATTTGACGATCGGTAACGTCCGTTACCTTACGATTTTTTTTATGACTAATTTATTTACATATATTACATAATTGAAGAAGAACACATTTTCGTGCAAAACAAATTAATTTTGAAAATCGTCTCCTATGACTTTTAAAACTAAAAAGTTGTACCAATATAAATATAAATGGAGTCCCTACAAAGACAGACCACTGGCCGCAGCAGAGGTGAAATCGGGAACCTAGGACAAGTAAGCATTTCCTTCGACCGATAACACCAGCCGTCAGTCCTTTATGACGATCACGTAAACGGTAGCGAAAATAGTGTGCCTATCTGACGGCTAGATACCTTGATCTGTAAACTCATCTTCAAGACCATCCTCACATAAAGAACCGTTATTTGCTTGTCACACATCCCTGACTGGTAAAACTGATATGGCTGTACCACGAAATCGGGCAGTTTGTCAGAAAACCGAGATTCAGCCGTATCCATTACATTAACGAAATATTTTGATAAAGCAAAAGCAGTTGTAACGGACGATATTTTAAGATCGTTACGACGACTGTCCGAGAGCAATTGTCATGAGCATGATGTCAGCGTCGGCATTGGTGTTATATCCAAAGAATTAAGTTTAACCTGGGCTAACACTTTTGTACCAAGAGGGGATGGGGTAATATTTCACAAAGAGATGCCTCATTAAGAGACCTTTGTTTTGGTATATAGACTTTTGACTTGTTAACCTTTATCGCTACTGTGGATACTTAAAATTTTAACCTGGGTTATATATTTTGAAACAATGGGGATAGGGTTTTGATATTTGACATATAGATATCTCATGAAGATACGATTATATTTGTAAAAAGATTATTTACCCTGTAACCTTGGACACTGACCTGCTTTTCAATAACGTTAACCAGGGTTATATCTCTTGAAACAAGGGACAGGGTTTTGATATTTCACATATAAATGTATCATGAAAATATATGTTGGTGTAGATATTTGAGCTAATAACATTTGCCTTGAACTTTGACCAACTATTCGAAACCTTTTAACTGGGCTATATCTTTTTAATCAAAAGGAATGCAGCTTTGATGTTATGAATATAGATGCTTAGAGTACACTTTTTTGTTACCGGAACTGTTGACCCTGGATTTCGATCTTCTTTTCAAAAACATTAATATTGCCTATATGGTTTGAACCATGGGAATAAGGATTTGATATTTGATATTCAAATGCAGCATGTCCATTCCTTCGATATGGTATCAACGCGTTTGACCAAGTAATCTACGAATTTGACCTATTTTTTTTCAAAAACTTTAAGCTTTTGAACAAAATGGATAGGCCAATGTACAATCGTGGGGTTTTATTGAGGGATCGAATCGTACATGGTGGATGTAGCTCAATTACATGAATAATATGCGTTGAATCCACTGTACATGGTTATCAAAATGAGATGCTTACAAACCCCGCCACCTGATTTCACCTGTTATATCATCAAGAGGGTTTTGTGTTTACCTACTCTCAATTTCGTATTCATTACATAAGCGTCAGCGTCGCCTTTCACAAATTAGCCTTTCATCTTTCTTAATTTGTGTGATTCATAACATTTGTGAGCTTCAGTTTGCACTATTTACAGTTGGAATTATGTGTAACACCACTGCAGAAAATCAGTATTTTTTGCCTTTAATTATCTGTTTTGAATAAAACTCATAATATTGAATATATTATAAGCGAAAAGCATTATTAATATCTTTATGGCAGATATTTAAAATTCCACACCGAACATAACAATTGTATTTACACACTCATTTCTTTAAGTCACACTTACTGGCTCAATCGTTTCTACAATATGGTATCTACTGTCCACATAGTGAGATTCTCTGGGAACAAACAGTCTGTCATATATATTTCTGACTCGTGTTTCTCTTTAAAACACATTGGAAACAATTTTCTGGGGAAAATAACATGAATGACTACCTGTGAAAAGATTGGTAAGTGTCAATGTGGTGGATATCGTTGTTAAAAGTAATATACTTTAATTGCAATTTGACATTGACATGCTTTTCGGCTTTTGCGTGCATGTGATAGACGCTGAAATATATAATTTGTTAAATTTAAATATGCATCGATGTATCGTGTATCTATTTTTAGATGACCATTCTGTTATCTTGATTTTCTTTCCTTTTCAAATTTACAGCTGTCTGTGGTATTTTTATTATTTGATTCTTATATAGCCACCTGGGGAAAAAATGTGTACATTTAGTGTCGGTGCTGTTTCTGATATAACATTGATGCAACAAAGGAAATACAATCAACGGTTTTAGAAAAAAAAAATCGACAACGGGCACCACGAATCATAAGTAACATTTTACTTCTTCACAATATGATCTTAAAACATGGCAGTATTGTTATGCAAGAACTTTTAAAATAGTTCACTGATGATAATTCTGAAATGTACCATCACATCATTCAATAAAATATGTTTTTCTAGAGATAAATGAGACAAATGGTGTAACCATTTCATACAGCAAATCAAAATCTTCACAGATATTGTCTTTGTTACGGTGGTATAAAAACACAAATAATGTCAGTGATTCTACTCTAACATCAACACTACAGTGTGGTGACTATCATTTTCGAAGTTGTTTCCTCTTCATTCTTTACTGGTTCGTATAATTATCTATAATTGTTGGTATGTGATTTTTAGCTGAGGCGGCGAATTTATCAGCTGTATATCATTCTTCGGGTAACTTAACGTCTCGTTTTTAAATTAACAGTGCGTCAAGGTAGAATGAAATGCTTTTCTTTGTATTTCGTTCACCGTTCCCTCTTTATTCGGTCCTTAGTATTCACCGAAATAGAATCTAACTTTAACTAGATGTATCGTGAAACAGTTAAGATAATTAACATTGATCAATCACATAACACCTATACAAACTGGATTTTTATGGGTTTTAGGTGTTTGTTTTTTTTACTTCGAGCACCATTTACTAAATTTCTAAATTTTCGTTGAACGATACTGCAATTTTCTTGCATTTCGTTTTTTCCAGAACATGATCATCTTTTTTACAATATTTATCTCAAAGCGTAGCGCTCAGAACCGAATCAATGATATTTGTTTAGTGCGCCAGATCCCACCGCGACATTTAATATACGTAGTAAAGTAATTTACTAAAATGCATGACTCTCACTTCTTAATGACGGATGGTTGACGATCGGCTCTGGAAATTTCAGTATCTTATTGCAAATTGGAAGTTATAACCAATGACGAACACTACCGATGATATGATAGAAAACGACTGCAATTCAATATAATCTTAGAGTACTGAAAAGCGCTGATAAAACCAACAACACACAACATGCATAAGACTTGTTCCTTACTGAGTACTGTTATGGGTCAGACTTATTATTGATAAAATGGCAGCAGAATTTACTAACATAGACAATAAAACAATTAATAGGATTTATTTACAAATAATAATTGAAAGAAAGTGTGACAATAGCAACATACTATCTTACAGTAATTAAACAATTAATATAAAATATCCGTGCCAAACAGAATCTACACACACAGAAATAGTCATTCCGAAATTCTAATTCCCAGTTTTGAAAGAAAGAGTTAGATAACGAAAAGTGATTATAAAAATGCCTAAAGTGTCTAACCAGAACTTTTCTAATCGAAATATTTTATCATCAAAGTTCCAGTGTATTTATAATAGTAGTACAACCATCTTTCTACAACAGAACGTACTCTTGAGGTTTAGAATAATCTAGGTCGCATGTGTCAATGAATTCCAAGTAGTACACAGCAAGAAATAAACATCCGACTGTTAAAAAAAATCTAGGTCAAAGCTGTCCGTTGAGTAGCAGTAGTACAAACCAGTACAAATGATAAAAAAATAGCAATCAAAATATAAATGGAGCCCTGGCAAATACGGACCAAACATCCAAGCATGTATCAATAAACATATATCGGTATAATTAATCTAATCCTTAAGATGAAAAGGTGAAGATCATGAACATAATTTAATCTCAAAACGATACTTTGGGGTAAAATTTAACACAATAAACAAAGAAATATGCTTGAAAGCATACTAATAATGCTTGTTCGTATAAACCTCATAGCTTAAAATGGGATCGCCATATACTCGGAAATGGAAACGATGGTTGTCGGGATGCTGATATCGTGATCATATCAAATTGAAAATTATTTGTGTAACCACAAATTTAGTTTGTTTTCAGATGTTACATGGATTCATTAAATACACACTACGATTCATTGTGTTTACCGTTTTGAATGGTTTTGTTTACTAAACTCGTAAGTTGATTTTGTTTACAAGATTCTAGAATTGGTTTTGTTTATTTTAAACTGTGATTCATTATGTTTACTGTATATGTGGATTGATTTTGTTCATCATATGATAGGATTTATTCTGTTTTGTATATGTTAGCATTTAGATTCCTTAATATAGACTAGGGTTCGACTTGTTTACGATCATCTATGATTTTTTTTATAATATCCTTTATAACATAAATTACACAGTACAATATATTATGTGTATTACATTTACTGTGTCTCTCAATTGATTATGTTTACTATAGACTACCGTTGATTCTATTTAGTATAGACTACTATTGATTCTGTTTAGTATAGACTACTATTGATTCTGTTTACTATAGACTACTATTGATTGTGTTTATCATAGACTACTATTGATTCTGTTTACTATAGACTACTATTGATTCTGTTTACCATAGACTACTATTGATTCTGTTTACCATAGACTACTGTTGATTCTGTTTACTATAGACTACTATTGATTCTGTTTAGTATAGACTACTATTGATTCTGTTTACTATAGACTACTATTGATTCTGTTTAGTATAGACTACTATTCATTCTGTTTACTATAGACTACTATTGATTTTGTTTACTATAGACTACTATTGATCATGTTTACTATAGACTACTATTGATTATGTTTACTATAGAATATTGATAATGTTAACATTAGACTACTATTGATTCTGTTTATTACAGACTACTATGCTGGGCGCTTACGGTCTTTGAGTAGATAGGGATCTTTATCGTGCCACACCTGTTGTCTTTGCGGTCTCATGCGAAGGACCGCCCCATTTAATCGCCTCGTACGAGAAGCAAGGGATACTGAGGACCTATTTTAACCCGGATCCCCACGGGATTATAGACTACTATTGATTCTGTTCACTATATATTACTGTTGATTCTGTTTACTATAGACTACGATCTGATTCTGTTTTCTATAGACTACTATTGATTCTGTTTACTACAAATTACTATTGATTCTGTTTACTATACACTACAATTTATTGTTCTTACTATCGACAAATATTGATTCTGTTCACCATATATTACTGTTAATTCTGTGTACTATAGACTACGATCTGATTCTGTTCCCTATATACTACTATTGATTCTGTTTACCATATACTATTATTGATTATGTTTACTATAGACTACTATTGATTCTGTTCACTATATATTACTGTTGATTCTGTTTACTATAGACTACGATCTGATTCTGTTTTCTATAGACTACTATTGATTCTGTTTACTACAAGCTACCATTGATTCGGTTTATCATAGACTACAATTGATTATCTTCACTATACACTACTATTGATTCTGTTTAATATAGACCACCATTGGTTATGTTATCTATTGACTACTATTGAATGAATTAAATTATATCAACTGTATCATGCAAGGTGAAGATTACGAACAGTGATCAAACTCATAACTCCTATAAGCAATACAAGATAGATAGTTGGGCAGACACGGACCCCTGGACACACCAGAGGTGGGATCAGGTGCCTATGAGGAGTAAGCATCCCCTGTTGATCAGTCACACCCGCCCTGAGCCATATATCCTGATCAGGTAAACGGAGATATCCGCAGTCAAAATCAGTGTGCCAAGAACTGAAGCAGAATTTATTCAAAAACTTCTATGTGAGAAGAAAAACATTTCTTGCTGTGTCCTTCAATTCGACATTTAGATATATCGACGATGTATTATCTATTAACAATAATAACTTTCATTCATATGTCGATTCAATATACCCCAGTGAACTCGAAAAAAAGACACAACAGAGTCTTCCATTTCTGCCTCATACTTAGATATCTCATTGAATGTAGATATTAACGGCAAACTCTTAACTCAACTTTATGATAAACGGGATTTCAACTTCTCCATCGTCAATTTTCCATATTTACGTAGTTTACCCCATCATCACCTACATATGGTGTTTACATTTCATAAATGATTCGATACACACGAGCTTGTTTTGTGGGTGGTCAGTTTTTATAATCCAAGCAGGCTAGTGACAAACAAGTTGGTGGTACAGGGGTTCCAACAGTCTCGTTTAAAATCAGCATTTCGTAAATGCTATGGTCGTTATAACGATCAAGTTTGCGAATACAAACTGTAATTGGGTCAAATGCTGTCTGACGTGTTTCACGCCGATTGTTAGGCCGTTCTTGTCACAGATTTTGATTACGGATAACTCCATCTACCTGATCAAGACACAGGGCTTACGGTGGGTGTGACCGGTCGACAGGTGATGCTTTCTCCTCCTAGGCACCTGATCCCACTTTTAGTATTTCCAGGGGTCCTTGTTTGCCAAACTGTTTCTTTTCTATTGCTTATGGGAGTTATGAGATTGATCACTATTCGGTATCTTCGCCTTTCATTATAGACTACAATTGATTATGTTAAATATAGGATATCAATGATTATAGCTACTATAGATTAACATCCATTTTATTGTTATAAAATACGATTGATTCTTTTTTTAAAGCTGGCAGTATTTCGAACCTTGATGTTCACATATATTTTCTTTGCTACAGTGGTATAAACGACACTATTAATTTGAGCGATTCTCGTCAAACATTACACTCCATTACGATGAAGTGATTTTCCTTCTCATTCTTCTCTCCCTTCATATACCTATGTATGATTGTTGGTATGCGATTTTAAACCAGGAATTTAAATTTATAAGCAATATATCAATTTTTAGGTAACATCGGCGTCTGGTTTTTAAATTAACAGTATATCAAGGTGGAATGAAATGTTTCCTTCACATTTCACAAACTATTCCCTCATCATTTGGTCCTTAGTATTCACCGAAACGATATATGACTTTAACTACATGTAATATTAAAAAGGTTAATATAATGAACATTGATCAATCTCTTAACTGATATACGGACTTGATTTTCATGGGTTTTATTTTATTTCAACCATCAATTCTAAATTTCCGCTGAATGTCACTGTTATTTCCTGGTGTTTCGTTTTTTTCCCAGAACATGACCATCTTTTTCAAATATTTATTTTAAAGCGTTGCGCTCAGGGCTGTGTCAATGATATTTGTTTAGCGTGCCAGAATCGACGGTAACATCTAATATACGTTTTAAAGTCATTTACTAAAATGCATGACTCTCACATCTTAGTTTCGGATGTTTGACGAGCGGGTCTTGAACTCTCGGTATATTGGTTACAAAGTGGACGTTATAATGAATGACCAACCACTACTGGTGACATGACAGAAAACTTCTGCAATTGTATATAATATTAGATTTCTGAAAAGCTCCGATCAAACCAACGACACACAAAATTTATAAGACGTGTTCCTTTCTGAGTACTGTTATGGGTCAGACTTACCATTGACACTACAGTAACAGAATTTATTAACAAAAGAAATCGAACGATTAATAAGATTTATTTATAATGAAAAGTTTAGCAATAGCAATGTACTAACTCAACGGTTGTAAAGCAATCATTATGAAATCCGTGACAAACAGAATTTACAAAAACAAATAGAAATTCCAAAATCCTCATTCCCAATTATGAAAATAATTCAAAAATACTTAAAGTCTCTAACCAGAGGGTTTCTAATGAGAGTTTTTTTTTTAAAATTATCATCAGAATTGCAGTCTATTTATAACAGACATTAATTTAGGACTAGCATTCTATAAGTCAATGGTGGAACCATTGCGTCATATTTCTACTCAAGAAAGTTCCCTTGAGATCTAGAACAATCTAGGTCACTGGTGTCAATGAAGTGCAAGTAGTACACACCAAGAAATAAACATCCAACTCTAGAACAATCTAGGCCATTGGTGTCAGTTGAGTGCAAGTAGTACACAACAGTGCAAATGAAAAAGTTTTAGCAATAAGAATATAAATGGAGCCCATTCAAATACGGATCACTTGCCGCACTAGAGGTGCAATCGGGTGCCACTGAGGAATAAACGTCCCATGTACCCTGATCACAACCGCCGTGGGCCCTATACCTCGAACAAGCAAACGGTGTAATCCGTAGTGAAAATATGTGTGCGTATTTGATTGCTAGTGATCTTGATCCTTAAGCTCCTCTTCAAGACCATCATCCTATCAAGAAACGTTAATTGCTTGTCACCCATCCCTGACTGATTCAAACTGGTATGGTTGTGCCACGGAATCAGGCAGTTTGTCAGAAAACAGAATGCTGTTTATATCCATTAAATTAACGAGATACTTCGTTAATGCAATACAAGTAACGGTTTTTTTTTCAAATATCCAAATATGCACCAATTAACATCTACAGGTATAGCCAATTTATAATATGAAAAGGGGAAGCTAGCGAAGATTATTCAATCTCAAAACGATAACTTGAGGTGAAGTTCAACAAAATAAACAAGAATATTGGCTTAAGTGCATACCTACAATGAATTGTTCGTATAAATGCCAAAGCTTAAAGCGAGATCGCCATATATTCGGACATTGTAACGATGATTGTCGGGCTGCTTAGATTGTGAAAATGGAAATTGACGTGTCAAACCACATATTTAGTTTGCTTTCAAATGTTACATCATTTCATGAATTATACACTAGGATTTATTTTGTTTACTAAACTCGAGGGTTGATTTCAACTTCTTTCGAATTTTTTAATCCATGTTTTATTTCACCATTACTTGCATATGTAATTGCAGAATACGTTTGAAGTTTTTCCTTCACAGCTGTTATTTTTTTCAGCAAATACAGGGACTTGATATAACACTTAACAGGATCCAGCGATGTATCTTAGTTTGTAATTTTTTTTTCTGACGTTTAGGAATCCAGTATAGGTAGGGTAACTCATATCCATCCGACATAGTCACTGGAATATTAAATATTTGTAAAACTGAAGCATGGTTTTGAAGAATTTTATCTTTAAAAAAATAGTTACGCATAATTACCAAAAGTGGAATTCATGCCAAGTTCGTTTAAAAACAATTGTAATAATGAATCTTACAATAAGAATGCTGTTACAAGCGTTGTCCGTTGGAAATAAAACATATTCCTCATCTGAACATATTTAATTCTTTTATCACTTCTGGTTTATATTCATAAAATCTAAACAATCGATAAAGGTGATGTTTTTTTAACAATATCGGATATAACCCAAATCAGATGCACGGACTTTTTAATGGTTAATGAACAGAGGTTATTTATTGAAGTGTTCGCACGCACTAGTTTTACTGGCCAATTCTGTTTGGAGTAAAAGGTGTAAATGGTTTGTTTGCACCCTATTCGTTCATGAAAGCACTTTAGTTTTGATAAAATTTACCCTTATGTCATGCCACGACTCAGCGAAAACCAACGCAATCGTGCAGTTGGGATGCTTCAAACAGGGATGGCACAAAATATCGTAGCAAGACAGTTTGGAGTTCATCGGAAAACCATCCAGTCAATATGGAGACGTTTCCAACAATCTGGTAACACTTGGGATCGACCACGTTCTGGGCGTCCTCGAGTACCGTTGCCTCGACAGGAAAGCCACATTAGACTTCTGCACCTGGTAAATTGTTTTCAGACAGCAAGTTTGACTGCTCATAGCATTCCTGGACTTCGACCAAGTTCAAGAACTGTCGGTAATCATCTGCAGAAGCACAACATCAGACAAACACGCCCAGTGTTGCGCCCAATACTGCTTCAATGTTATCGTATCGCTAGACTAGGGTGGTACAGACGTCATCTGCTATTCAGAATACATGACTGGGCCAATATTCTTTTTACTGATGAATGCAGATTTCATTTGAATAGCAGTGACGGCCATTGTAGAGTGTATCGTCGTGTTGGGGAGCGGTGATAGGACACTTGTGTTGTGCAACGTCGATAATTCGGTGGAGGTAGCGTCATGGTGTGGGGTGGAATAACAGCACGTAGAAGGATCCCTCTACAAATTATCAATGGAAATCTCACCGGCGTACGATATCGAGACAAAATCATTCGGTGCCATGTGATACTCTTCATACAGACACAGCAAAATCAAAACACTCTGCAGCAAGACAACACAAGACCACATCTTGCACGTGCAGTCAGAGACTATTTTATTCAACAGAATATCGATGTCTTGCCTTGGTCAGCTGTTTCCCTCGATTTATCGCCGATCGAACACGTCTGGGATGAAATGGAACGACGTCTACGCCGTTTACCAAATCAGCCAGTGACATTGGCTGATTTAGACCGGGCTTTAACAAACATTTAGAACAACATCCCTCAAGCATTTCTGAACACTTTAGTGGCATTAATGTTAAACCTGTGTGAATGCAAATGGTGGTCACACGCGGTATTAACTTTGTTAATTCAAGTTCGAATACCAGTGTCTTTCGAGTGTGCTGAAATTGAGGTTATTCGACGTTAACATTAATGGGTTATGAAATGTTGTAACGAATACATTTGTTAAAAGTATTAAAAAAATAAAATTGGTTCATTGTTATTTTTTATTATTGTTTGATATATTAGATAATGCACAGTTGGTTTTTTTTCCGCTAGTGTAAATATTTATAACCTGCAATATTTCTAACCACATTCAGACACGCAGGATTGTGGGTGGTTTTTTTTTTGAAAAGGGGGAGTGAAGTTGAAGGTTGACTGACAAAAAAGGTGGGCACCATCCCTAACCCCCCCCCCCCCTTGGTTCTACGTGCCTAAATCCCATCCTGACTTGAATATATCTTTTAGACAGCTCAGAATTTCCTTTGCACACATTATGAATGCAGAATTTTGAATTTCTTCCCATTAAGAATTTTACATGCATTGTGTGCAGCTATTTCAGTTTAACAAGTTAATATGACAATCAATAAATATAAGTGGCTAATAAAGTTGTTTTTTTTACTATCAAATCTGCGACATTAATGCCTATGCTATCATCTTACAAAATCTTTTTTTTATTTTGTCCCAAGTATGGAAACCGAATACGAAACGTGTGCGTCATTAAAAAAGATCACCCCCACTCTCGTATGACCGTAAAATAGTTTATTTCACTTGATATATAAACTTGTAATTTGAATATCGCGCCATCTTTTCTTTGGACATCCATTTATAAACAGAAAGGGGGGTGTGTTATGATACATTTGGTCACCATGGAACGTTCGCTCGCCGGCGACCATTCGTGCCGCACGTATCGTCGCCTGGAGACCGAATGTGCCGTTAGGGTGGACACGAATGGTCGTCAATTTTAGGCCATACCCGAGCACGAATGGTCGCCACCCAAGACCCCTGTCCCAAACCCCAACTTTGCTTTTGTTTTGCAAAAAGGGTGTGTGTTCACTTGTGTGTTTGTTTGTACGTGTCTGTGTGTATTTGAGTGACGGTGTGAGTGTGTGCGCGCGTGTATGTGTGCATGCATGTGTATATACATGCATGTGTGTATATGCGTGCGTATGTGTGTGCATTCATATGTAATAAAGTTTGTTTTGCAATACAGATGCACATACGTGCACACATTTGTGACACAAGTCAAGTACGATACAAAGCCATCAAACAAAAAACCTGGGCATTTCTGGATGGAATGTGATGTGAATTTATTTTGCAAACACACGAGTCGCAACATTTTAGCAACACAATACTCTAACATACCATCCTGATGGCGCTTCGTTTTTACATTTATTCCTGTTAAAAGATATCTCATAAATCATATAAGACATCTTATAAAAGATAAAAAATATCTTGATATGTTTCTTTATACGAGATATCATATATTATACAATATATTTCATAAACCTTATAAGATGTCTTATCAACATTTTTGATTTAAGATATTTCATTAACTCTTATAAGATATTTTATAACTTTTATAATGCATCTCATAAAAGAAATTTTATTATATATCTCATTTATTTTATAAGATTTCTTGTAAAACATATAAGATACCTTATATGTTTTATAAGTTATTTCTTAAAATTTATAAGATATCTTATATTTTTATAAGATATCTCATCAATGCATTTTTATAAGATATCTTATAAACTATATAAAGTGTCCTATTGTTGTGTTATACTTGCACTTGAGTGACACCTGTGACCTAGATTGTTCTAGAGTTCGATGTTTATCACGTTGTAGAAAGATAACGAACTGTGTCTTTCAAGAATGTACATGTACCAGAAAATTGATTCTGATTTTGAATACAATGTGAATTTAGACGATGTTAAGCTCTGGTTAAACAAGCACTTTAGGCGTTTTTTATTATTCTATAACTGGGACTAGGATTTAGAAATTTCTTTGGAAATTAACAACCGATTCGTGATTTGTTTTGTATACAGATTCGGCTCAGCACGGGCATTGTTTAGTGTTCACCTTATCTGAGTTAGTACATGTACTTTGTTATTATTATAACTTTCTTTCAATAATTGCAAATAAATGTTATTACTTGTTTGACTGCCTTTGTTAGTAAATTCTGACCCAAAACTTTGTGAATTTACTTTTATAACATGTATAAGATATCTTATAAAACATATTTGACATACCGTATGTTTTATATGATATCTCATAAAATTGATGAAATATCTTATAAAAATTCAATTATGAGATATCTTCTTATAAAACATTTAAGATATCTTATGTTTTATAAAATATCTTACAAAAATAAATTTATAAGACATCTTCTCTCTTTTTAAGATATATCATAAAGTTAATAAGACATCTTGTTTAATATACAAGATATCTTATAAAGTTTATGAAATTTCTTATATAGTTTTAAAAATATCTTATACAATGTATATTTTATGAGATATATTATCAACTGTAAATTATATGAGACATCTTATAAAATATATTAGATATCTTATTCGAAATAGAAGATATCTCATAGATATAAGGTACCTTTATAAAGGAGTAAATGTAAATATGGCGTGACATACATCCTGATAAGGATGAGTGCTCAAACACGCATACAAATACACATGAGCACACAGAGTGAAATACAAAACAAGTACTACCTTTTGTCATGGTTTGATAAGAAAATGATTTTTTTTAATTCGGTATAAACAACACTGCATGCACAGTTTTAGTTTTAGTTAACATGATATTCATGAACAGCGCTTTACCACTTACCATGTTAACTTCATGTAAAAAAAAATCCACCAGTACTATCATGATGAACAAAATTTAGAAAAATGAATTTAAGCCAACTACTGTACAAGCAATAAGCATGAAGTAAAATGTACAAAATAGCTACAAAACTGGAACTTTTACAAATACACATCAAATTGAACAGGTGGATTAAGCAAATCTATAAATCAACTTCATAGGTATGACATGGAATTGGCTCTCTTAAAATAGAGCCACTATTTTTTAAAGCCATTATTTTTAAAAGTATTTAGCCCAATATTTAGCCCAAATACAATTGTCTTTCTGTCTGGTATTGAATTTGGCGTGGACGAGAGAGAGAACTGTGTGTATGTTTGCGTGAGAGAGAGAGAGAGAGAGAGAGAGAGAGAGAGAGAGAGAGAGAGAGAGAGAGAGAGGGAGAGAGAGAGAGGGTTACATGGGGTGATTAGAGGACAGCGCGGGGATAGCTCTGACATGTTGAAGAGTAGACGTTTATGGAGGAATACTACAGTTTTGTGGGTATATCATGTCATGTTTTGTGCACTTTCTCCTCTTGTAGGCCTACCTTTTTACGCCACATTTATGAAATGCGAGATTAAGCGTATTCTCTGCACACTTGAAACACGTCAAAGGTTTGAAGAGCTGTTTTGAATAGGAATAAGATGAGCTGTGATTTTTCTAATTATTAATCGAAGCCTACTAGAGAGTGCCACATCTCCCTTAGCTATTACCAGACTCGTTCAGTTTGATCAAACCGGAAGAAATTGAAGAAGAATTTGGAGAAGGAGGAGGAGGAGGATTAGAAAGGAGAAAGAGAAAGAAGAGGAATAGATGCTGGAGGAGGAGGAGAAAAGCAAAGTTGAGGTTTGGGAGTGGGACCTTGGGTGGCGACCATTCGTGCTCGGGCATGGCCTAAAATTGGCGACCAATCGTATCCACCCTAACGGCACGTTCGGTCGCCTGCCGACGATACGTGTGGCACAAATGGTCGTCGGCGACTAAACGTGCCGAAACGACGAAATGTGCCGTAAAGGGAGTGATACTGCAACTTGCAACACATAAAGTTAGATCTAGGCCTATTCATATTCAATTTGATTACATATTTAGAGGGAAAATTCAGATCAGAAGAGCATGATGTGAGTATTTCAAAGTTCAATTTCATTGACAAATTAAAACATGTAAATACTAAGTTATGAATATATGTACTACTGTCATTAGGCCAATGCAGTCAACGTTCTGCGGGATGTTCTCGTCTTCGCCGTACTTACAGTTGGTCTGTTGTTGAAAATGGTTGGAACTGCATCGGGTCGAAGATTTAATTTCTCATAGGCCTATATACCCATTATTTTGGCTAAAGTAGAGTTTATATGATATGAACGAGATTGATCACCATCAACCCCTGTAATCACGAAAAATGATTGCACAAAATACAACTTCGAGTTCTGTGTTCATGATGTAGATTTCACACCCAAGTCAATCTGGACGTTGAATACTTTGGACAAAAGTGCATTGAAACAACTGACTTGCTACATTACAGTTGAATGTAAGCATGTTAAACATTTCTATGGCTAAAATCTGCAGCTGTTAGTATAAGCAAATACAATATATTGCGTCAAACTGGTCTCTTAATGTTATCAAGCAAGGACGATAAGTAATCATCCTATTTTGATACTTCATATCGCAGCAACATTTGACAATCGGTAACGTCCGTTACCTTACGATTTTGTTTATGACTAACATATTTACATATATTAAATAATTGAAGAAGAACACATTTCATTCAAAACAAATTTATTTTGAAAATCGTCTCCTATGACTTTTAAAACGAAAAAGTTTTACGAAAAAGAAATATAAATGGAGGCCCTACAAAGACGGACCACTGGCCGCAGCAGAGGTGAAATCGGGAACCTAGGACAAGTAAGCATTTCCTTCGACCGATAACACCAGCCGTCAGTCCTCTATGACGATCACATAAGCGGTAGCGAAAATAGTGTGCCTATCTGACGGCTAGATACCTTGATCTGCAAACTCATCTTCAAGACCATCCTCACATGAAGAACCGTTATTTGCTTGTCACACATCCCTGACTGGTTAAAAATGATATGGTTGTACTACGAAATCAGGCAGTTTGTCAGAAAACAGGGATTCAGCGATATCCATTACATTAACGACGTATTTTGATAAAGCAACAGCAATTGTAACGGACGATATTTTAAGATCGTCACGACGACTGTCCAAGAGCTATTGTCATGAGCATGGTGTCAGCGTCGGCGTTGGTGTTATATCCAAAGAATTAAGTTTAACCTGGGCTAACACTTTTGTACGAAGAGGGGGGTCGGGGTAATATTTCACAAAGAGATGCCTCATTAAGAGACCTTTGATTTGGTATATAGACTTTTGACCTATTGACCTTTACCGCTACTGTGGATACTTATTAAAATTTTAACCCGAGTTATATATTTTGAAACAATGGGGATAGGGTTTTGATATTTGACATATAGATGTCTCATGAAGATACGATTATATTGGTAAAAATATTATTTACCCTGTGACCTTGGACACTGACCTGGTTTTCAATAACGTTAACCAGGGTTAAATCTCTTAAAACAAGGGGCAGGGTTTTGATATTTCACATATAAATGTATCATGAACATATATGTTGGTGTAGATATTTGAGCTAATAACATTTGCCTTGAACTTTGACCAACTATTCGAAACCTTTTAACTGGGCTATATCTTTTTAAACAAAAGGAATGCAGCTTTGATGTTATGAATATAGATGCGTAATTAGAGTACACTTTTTTGTTACCGGAACTGTTGACCCTGGATTTTGATCTTCTTTTCAAAAACATTAACATTGCCTATATCGTTTGAACCATGGGAATAAGGATTTAATATTTGATATTGAAATGCAGCATGCCCATTCCTTCGATATGTTATCAACGCGTTTGACCAAGTAACCTCCGAATTTGACCTATTTTTTTTCAAAAACTTTAACCTTTTGAACAAAATGGATAGGCCAATGTACAATCGTGGGGTTTTATTGAGGGATCGAATCGTACATGGTGGATGTAGCTCAATTACATGAATAATATGCGTTGAATCCACTGTACATGATTATCAAAATGAGATGCTTACAAACCCCGCCACCTGATTTCACCTGTCATATCATCAATAGGGTTTTGTGTTTACCTACTCTCAATTTAGTTTCATTATATAAGCGTCAGCGTCGCCTTTCATAAATTAGCCTTTCATCTTTCTTAATTTGTGTGATTCATAACATTTGTGATCTTCACTTTTGGACTATTTACAGTTGGAATTATGTGTAACACCACTGCAGAAAATCAGTATTTTTTGTCTTTAATTATCTGTTTTGAATAAAACTGATAATATTGAATATATTATAAGCGAAAAGCATTATTAATATCTTTAAGGCAGAGATTTACAATTCCACACCGAACATAACAATTGTATTTACACACTCATTTCTTTAAGTCACACTTACATAGTGAGATTCTCTTGGAACAAACAGTCTAACATATATATTTCTGACTCGTATTTCTCTTTAAAACACATTTAAAACAATTTTTCTGGAAAACTAACATGAAATGACTACATGTTAAAAGATTGGTAAGTGTCAATGTGGTGGATATTGTTGTTAAAATTAATAGACTTTAATTTGCAATTTGACATTGACATGATTTTCTGTTTTTGCGTGCATGTGATAGACGCTGAAATATATCATTTGGTAAATTTCAATATACATCGATGTATCACATATCTATTTTTAGATGACCATCATGTTTTATTGATTTTATTTCCTTTTCAAAAGTACACAAAATACACTTACAGGTTTTTTAAATTCACGAGACTGGAGAATGCTGCCTGTGGTATTTATATATTATTTGATTGTCATATAGCCACCTCAAAAAAATGTATACATTTACTGTCAGTGTTGTTTCTGATATAACACTGATGCAACAACAAACAATGCAATCAACGGTTTTAGAAAAAAATCGACAACGGGTTCCGCGAATCATAACTAACACTTTACTTCTGCACAATATGAGCTTAAAAACATTGCGATATTGTTATGCAAGAACTTTCAAAATAGTTCGCTGATGATAATTCTGAAAGGTATCATCACATAATTCAATAAACTATGTTTTTTCTAGAGACAAATGGTGGAACTACTTCATAGAGCAATTTAAAATCTTCACAGCTATTGTCTTTGGCACGGTGGTATAAAAACACTACTAATCTCAGCGATTCTAGTCTAACATGAACACTGTTTTGTGGTGAATATTATTTTCGAAGTTGTTTCCTCCTCATTCTTTGTATACTTATCTATAATTGTTGGTATGTGATTTTTAGCTGAGGCGGCGAATTTATCAGCTGCATATCATTTTTCAGGTATCATAAACGTCTCGTTTTTAAATTAACAGTACGTCAAGGTAGAATGAGATGTTTTCCTTTGTATTTCGTTCACCGTCCCCTCATTATTCGTTCCGTAGTATTTCATCACCTGCAGCTATTGAATCTATGTGATCCTGTTCATCGGTATACTCAGGCTGTGACCATGGCCCAAACTGTTCTATAAGCATTTTAATTAATTTCTGTTAAATTGATAATGAAAGGTCATCAAAATTACCTATATTGATAATATGAATATCTGTTAAATTTTATTCATCGTATGTCACATTTAAAAGTACCACTTAGCATAAATATGTAGAGTGAATTATTATGAAGAAATAACTTGTGGATAATTTTAACAAGATATGCATGTGTAATTCCAATGTCATTTATTACAATTGTTTTGATTGGACAAAAATAAATATAAACGATAATTTACACAGCAATAAATTCAAAAATGTTAGGTATATGTGCGAGCCTGAAAACAAATAAGATAATGTGGGGGAACTATTCATTTTTTTTCAATTGATGATAAAGTGAACGAACTGGAATTATAAGAATCTAACATTCTTTTTGAAGAATTTATCAATGCGTAAACTCTGAACATATTACTTACGATCTTAACATATCAATAAATTCTTCAAATTGAATGTTTAATCCTATAGTAAATCCTCTCTATCCTACAGTAAACCCCCTCTATTTACTTCTTTTATTACACACATTACTGCATGTATTTTTTATTGTTGATATGATATCACAGACTGTTCTTGCTCTTATTGTTCTTACTTCAGGCTGTGGTTGTTGATATTTACCATGGAAAATAACGAAAATTCAAGTGAATAAAGATATCATATAAGAATTTCAAGATTTTTAAAAATACCTGTAACATGTTACGATTTACAACCTTATTTCATTCCAATAATTGCATTTATGCTGATAATAAGTTATCTTTGCCTTGTTAATGGATTCCACCCCCCCCCCTAAATCTACTAAATGAACTGCGATTACTAGAACCTCTTCATGTTTGAAGTACGGAAGCCTATTCAGACCGCCTATATATGTATACTGACGATCAAAGCCTGTATAATATTTGGAGGATCTTAATCTAAATACTATGTAGGAAATGCATAGAGTTCTTGAGATGAACAATGTAGATATTGCTTTATGATATCCTTACCTCAAATTCGTCCATGACGGTCTTTCTTTAATCAATGTTTACACAAGACACATGATCTTCTGTGACAAAGTTCTCCCGTAGAAAAAATACGTCGCTTTTTTTCATTATGACGTTAAATATTGTTAGATGAGATAAGGGCCCTTTTTGTTGAGAACAGCTCATATGATGTTTATATCTCTCAATTGATTCGATACGCAAGAGCTTGTTCTGCGTTTTGTCAGTTTTTAAATCGATGTAAGCTACTGACAAACAAGTTCACGGTACAGGGGTTTCAACATTCTTCTTTTAAGTCAGCATTTCGCAAACTCTATGGTCGTTACAACGATATAGTTTACCAATACAATTCATCACTGGATCAAATGTTGTTGAACGTATTTCATACCGATTGTAAGACCGTTCGTGGCACACTGATTTTGAATACGTTTAACTGATCAACATATAGGGTTCACAGGGGGTGTGACCCATCGACAGGGACTGCTTACTCCTCCCGATCCCACTTCTGAGTCCAGGGATCTGTGTTTGCCCAACTATCTATTTGTATTGCTTATGGGATTGATGAGATTGATGACTATTCGTTATATTCACCTTTCATTTTAGTGAGTTATGCATATGTTTAGCGTTGGGAAATCATACACTTGGATGTTATTGGGTTAGCTATAAGTGTTATTTCAAAATAACAATGCAGCTCGTGAGATCACCTAGGATCATATGATTACTACTCTATGATATACTACCGATTCACCTTCCTGTTGAAAACATCTTCTAAGCACACTAATCATATGTTGGTAAGTTTTTGTTTCAAGTACCAACATATTTGGTGGTAAACGACACGAGGAAGTAAATCGAGTGGTAAGATGAAAGTTTAACATACTTAGTACATGTTTCACACGAGTAATTACATTAATTAAATTATCTGCGGCTCTTAATCGATAAATTCTTATCACTCTATCAGCATATCTGATACCCTGTTTCTGTTGATCGCTTACGAGACAAACATTTGGTTTTTTTTTTCATAGTCAATGTCCTATAAGAATTCCGTTAACTGAAGTACTGTTTGAGGGAGTATGACGTACTGTCCTTGATGGTTACAAATATTTGATTATCATTGGTCTAATAAATATCAACAAAGTGATAAAATTATACAACCATGTAGAAACATGGAAACATAGAAACATGTGCTATATCGTTTGGTATAGTTAATCTTTGGTTCGGAATGTGAAACATGTACTTATGTGATAATATCACATATAACATGTTTAACAGTTTGCAAGTGTCCAAGTGGTAAATTCCAGAATACATATATTGCTATTTAAAATTGAAACTGAAGTCATTGATTATACATGTGGTTGACACTCAATCATTTCATATTTCTAATTCTAAAAACATATTTTTCAGAAAGACATCATCTTATTTTGATTTCCTTTTTGATAAAAATTTCGAGGAAACAACACTTACAACTCTTTTAAATTCAGCAGACTGTAAAATGCTGCCTCTGGTATCTCTGTGAGTTGATTTTGATTTAGGTACCTGAAAGATAAACAAACATATGTACCGTCTATGATATAGCTTAATTAATGTGTTTAATGCATGTTCAATGTTTTCGACAACAATTCATAACTACTAGATCTTCATGACCCGTGGAAATAACGAAATGTGATCAATCTCATCATTCCTATAAGCAATAGAAAATAGAGACGGTGGGTGTGACCGGTTGACAGAGGATGCTTACTCCTCTTAGGCAACCGACCCCACCTTTGGTATATATATATATGGGTCCGTGCTTGTCAAACTCTCTATATTGTATTGCCTGTAGGAGTTATAAGATTTAATACTGATCGTTATCATCACCTTTCATAGTCCTAAATATCAATTTCAGACTTTACAATATGTGAGGTATGATTCTCATGTTATCAAAATAATTAACATTTGACAACATATTAATTGTATCAGTTTAGAGTCTGTTAATATAAGTTTCTTTCAACGGTTGATATGCATATTGGAAGATATTACTAATATTACTACAAAACTCGAATATTACATTGATAGTTTGCTTTCTTGGGGTTACCCATAACTTATGTCAAAGTCATATGACCAGTACGTGTTCGTGGATATTTTTCTTTTACGAAACAGGTCATATTAATAACATGTATGATTGTAACACACTTTGATATATGAACATATCAATTTCTGATTAATAATCCAAAACATATTGTAACTTAAAATTGAATCACCACATAAAAATAAACATAGTAAGGTCATGTCTGTGTATTTGACCATTCCTGATGAATGTCTTCCCAATAACTCAAGTGTAGCGTCTCTAGCGCATGTTGTAATGTATTCATTTATAGGCCGATTACTGACAAACAAATTGACGGTGAAGGGGTTTCACCAATCCAATTTACAGTCACCATTTTGCAAATTAGTTAGTCGTTATAACGATGAAACTTAATATTAACGAACTCCTATAATGAATACAAAAAAATAGAAAGTTGCGCAAACACGGACCCCTAAATGTGTGGAATTACGTGACTCGAAGAAATACGTATCCCCTGTTGACTGCTCACACGCCAAAGTCTGCAGATATAAGCTATCATTGGGTCATTATTTCTGACTTGTTTTATATATATTGCTAAACCGTTCTTTGCACATTGAGTTGAATACGGATGACCCCGTTTATCTGGTTAATATTTAGTGCTGACGGCGGGTGTGACAGGTTGACAGATGATGTTTACTCCTTGTAGGCACCTGATCCCACCACTGATATATCCAGGGGTCCATGTTTGCCCAACTTTCTATTCTGTTTCGCTCATAGGAGGTATGAGATTGAGCACTTTTCGTTGTTCTCCTTTTATTCATGGAATAAAATTTGTATGGTTTTGCCTGGCGATTGAGATACCACCCAGTACAAAATTAAACCATACCTCGATTTATTTAATTTGAATTGGATCCCACCCAGAGCAATCCAATTCAATTCTCTTTTTCATCGATTTTTTTGTCCCCTCATGGATTTACACTCATCTTCAAATGCAATATGTATGGTTTATCGTGATCAATATTATTTTCGTACTTTCTGTTTTAATTCAAATCATATTCTAAAGTGAGTGGAAAAATAAATAGCTAAACTTGTTACAATTGAGCGAATACAACGACTTTAAGTTGCCAACAAATCCATGAGATAATCTATTTTGTTTCACGTCTTTGAAAATTATCTATTTATGTTGAGACCTATAAATCTTTGTCACATATTTATGAGAAGTTGTAGCGTCCAGGGCCCGGTTTTTCGAAAGATAGAAAACTTTAACATGCTGTCAACTTGCATGTTAATGTTAACCATGTGATTAACTAATTTGCGTTAACACTATGTCTATGTTGTGTTAACTTTAAGCCATATCCAGTACCCTTTTTAAGTATTTACACTGTGGTTGAATTGACCGCAGATTTCATATTTTATCCACTTCAAACCTAAAAATCACAAAATTCGCAAGGGCTCAGATATGTTGAAGTGTTGAAGCGTGTACTGATACTAAACAATGACGATATGTTGTTTATATTGTTATGCATTGGTATGTTTGTCAAATCGTGAAATTGAACTTGGCGAACAGGTAATGGATAAAAAGGACAGATGGATAATGGCGTTTCACCTTATGTCAGTGGCAATCTCTATCACCTATCTATAGACACTTTTATAAACAAAGCTATCCGTAGTCAAACCAACGAGTTAGACAACATTTGACTGAATGCTAGGTGGTATTGGCAAACGATATCGTTATAACGAGCATAGAATTTGCGAAATGGTATAGCTCTCGCAATTAAAGCATTATATGTAAAATACAGCCAATCCTGAATTGATTTCACAACAGCTAGGCAGAGAGTTCACTTTTATATGCAACAATCAGCTTAACATTTGACGTGAGTAAATTTAATCATTGAACCATGTTAGTCTTTGCCCGATCTTTTTAAACGTTACTATAATTAATGATTTAAAGTCATCAGATAAATGATATTTAAATTCCTCAGCTAATTATTCTCCTTCAATATAATTCAACTGCGCAAATACTGTTTGATTTTAGTTACTATCTTGTTTGTACACATTTTTGATTATAAATGTCAAAGCATGCACATTGAAAAATCAGATTAGAAACCAAAATTTCAATTCTATTTTTTCAAGTGCGTAGTTGCGTTAAGTAGGGCCATAGAAATATATCAGAGGAAAAAAAAGCATTAATAAACAGATACATTTTTGACAAATTATGTACGCACAACCCTTTTATATAAAAAAAAATATGTATATATAATTAAGGACATATTGACCTCGCATACATTTTTCACAAGACCGACAGTCTCTACATCAGCTGTATATCACGTGATCAAGTATCAATATAAAATCGTACCGTGTATGTATAAATCGTTCCATTGGCATGATATCCAGATATCAATGCAAGTTGATGTTAATATAACTTTAAAACATATTAATTTCTTAATTTGAAAATTGATTGGATCAAGTTTACCGTGACTTGTAACATGTCTAATTTTTGCATAGAATATGGAAGATGCGGCGATTTTTGCATATACGAAATTGAATCTAGCCTGAAAAAACATGTTTTCTGTTGAAGACACAACTTGCTACACTAACTTTCCTTTTGCACTGAAGTTCACATGTCACATAAATCAAACATCTTTCACTCAAAAACCTCGGGGTGTCGTGCCAATGATGAAATTTGTATGTACGAAAACCCTGTTTATGCAAATGAGTTCATTGTGAAAGTAACTATATACGTGCAGATTAGGGGTGATATCAAGATCACAATATAATATGGATATTACTTTAGCATGTATGCTATATAAAGAAGAAATTGAAACTTTCAATATCTAAGAGAATTAATATAGCCCATTTGACAGAAACTTTACACGATGGCGGTTTATTGTTTGACAGCGGTAGTAAATAACGGAAAATATTTTGACATTTTCAACTGCAAAAGGAATGTAGATATGTACGTCATGACCTTAATCATCACGTATTTTTTATTGTGACGTCATGTAATGTGCTAGTGCGGTAAAGTACATTTTTTACAGCACTGGTATTTATGAGGAAAGCCTTAACTAAGCCGCGTGTGTCATGGCTGAAAAATGCTCGAACATTATTTGTCAAAATGCACATCTGGTGCATCAAAATTGGTACCGTATAAGTTTTACATATACAATAAAAACGGAAAACATTGGAATTCCCATGGGCAAGAATTGTGCTTCTTTGTTAGCTGACCTGTTTCTATATTTATATGAAGCAGAATTTATTCAAAAACTTCTACGCGAGAAGAAAAAATCTCTCGTTGTGGCCTTCAATTCGACATTTAGATATATCGATGACGTTTTGTCTATTAACAATACTAGCTTTCATTCATATGTCGATTTCATATATCCCCGTGAGCTCCCTCTCTCTCTCTCTCTCTCTCTCTCTCTCTCTCTCTCTCTCTCTCTCTCTCTGCAAATAAATAAACGATAAAACAAGCAAACAAACAAATAAATTAAATATATGTGGTAAGCCCCATATAATTTACAAAACACAATTCTAGCTCAATCGGTTCACAAACACCAGAGTGACAGTCGTGAATAGTTTGCTATTATTACAGCTAACAATGTTTTGCGCTCGCAATCAAGATATTTCATGTGACGGGAAGTAAATGAAAGATGAAGATAACGAACAGTGATCAATCTCATGACTCCTTTAAGCAATTACAGTGGAGCCTCGGTAATCCGGACGCCATTAATCCGGACGCTTCACCTTCCGGACGGTTTTTCTAGGGAACGGAATTTTTATACATTATTTTGCATCATTAATCCGGAAATTCGCGTTCCGGATCCGGACGGTCACATGTTACTACAAAACGTTATAATGCATTGAAAATTGTACCGTTAATCCGGACAGTAATTTTGTTTAGGGAAGGTCTGTGTCGGACAATTTTAGCAAGGCGTAAATTATAAAGAAAACAAGCCAAACTGTCTAATTGAAGCGATTACCTGTACCCTGTCAACACCTCCCTATAATTAGGTGGTGTATGATGATATGTCAATTAGATAGCACGTGCCGATCGAGACATTGTATTGCCAATTTTTGCACATAAGATTTTATTGTGTGTCGTGTTAATTTTTGTAAATAAATCAGTAGCATATTATTTTATAGTCTTGATGAATAGCCTAATAATATAAATAGATTAAACATCATGCTGTAATGATAATTTTTTAAATTGCTACACTTATCAGTTGTACTGATTCGTAAATTGATTATCGACTTATGCAAATCTAAAGAGTGTAGATTATGCTTCTAGATTCTGGATTTTATACTGTTGCTTGGCGTGAAATATACATGTATGTTAATGCACATGTATACGTAGTAAGTTTTTAACGTTTAGAATGCCACGCATGTAGAATATGCCTGTATACGAATGATTCCTGTTACGATGCTGTAGAGCTTTATTGATTTTGAATTTTTAAACTCTGGGTAGAAGTGAGAAAATTACCATTTTAAGGAAAATGACAATTAAATGTTAAGTTTCACCCGAGTTTTGTTCCGCTATTATCGCATGAAAATGATATTGCGCGTGGCTAGATCAAAGCAGTAGTAGTTCTTGATATTACGAGCTTAGATTATTTTTTCTCTCTCGATATTGTCTTGGATAATTATAGAATAAGAAATATAAAGTCTTGCAGATTGAATTTTGGTTAAAGAATGTAGTCAACTGACATGATACATGTAATCACGAAATTCTTATATTAACTTTGGACGATGAAGATATATGTACAATGTAAGCACAGGCAAATACACTGAACATGTACATCAAATTTTAGTGCTTTGAAAGAAATGTAAATGTTAACATCATCATAATTCATTTACTAATGCAAATGGTCAAATCCTATTTAGAATGTGTTTAATTCACTATGCATCAATAAAGTAGGCAATAATTGGTTACTTATGTAAAGATAGAAAATATGCGATCCAATTATCCGGACGCTTCATTTATCCGGACGATTTTGCTGGGAACCAAAGTGTCCGGATTAACGAGGCTCCACTGTACAAAATAGATAATTGGGAAAACAGTGACCCCCGGACACACTAGAAGTGGTATCAGGTGCATATGACGATTAAGCATCCCCTGTCGATCGGAACATGCGACGAATATATGTAACCCTCATATCGGTTCACAAATACCAGCTATATTGCAGAGTTGCTGAACATTGTGTCAGTTCATGGCCCTTTAAGCCCTCATTCCAGAATTCTCAGTTTTGGGGTGGCATGTCAGAGAGTCAATTGTAGTATATATATATAAATTATACTGTACCAATTTTGATGCACCAGATGCGCATTTCGACAATTAATGTCTCTTCAGTGACGCTCAACCGAAATGTTTGAAATCCGAAATAACAATTATTATAGGGGAAAACAGTGTGCCAAAAAAGTGGAGTCAAATTCGTATAAGGATAAGAGCTATGTGTGAGGGAGATAATCCTTAATTTTGAAATAAATTTCTAAATTTAATAACAGCAATTGAATATACATCCGTATTTTCAAGCCAGTAACAAAGTACTTAGCTACTAGGCTGTAGAGACCGTCGGGGACTAACAGTCCACCAGCAAAGGCCTCGACCCAAAGGTCATAATGTAAAACTTATACGGTACCAATTTTGATGCACAAGATGCGCATTTCGACAAATAATGTCTCTTCAGTGATGCTCAACTGAAATGTTTGAAATTCGAAATTACAATGCAGTTTTAGAGCTATTATAGGCAAAAACAATGTGCCAAAAAAAGTGAGTCAAATTCGTTTAAGGATAAGAGCTATGCGTGAGGGAGATAATCCTTAATTTTCAAATGAATTTCTAAATTTGATAACAACAATTAAATATACATCCGTATTTTCGAGCTAGTAACGAAGTACTTAGCTACTGGGCTGTAGAGACCGTCGGGGACTAATAGTCCACCAACAGAGGCCTCGACCCAGGGGCCATAATGTAAAACTTATACGGTACCAATTTTGATGCACATACAAAAGAATGAAGTGAAATGGTCATGTGAAGTGGCCCCCAATATATCTTTAAAACTCAATGTTCTCATTTCATGTGAAAATTTACATGATTCAACGTATCAACATTTGCACTTTTATGATTTAAATGTTATATTAGCTGAAATTCCCATAGGAATTTTGCCGCCTATACTTTTACAGGTCTGGATATATATGGACGATATTATGTAGAGTCAAATAAGTTAGGCTATGTTTGTATATTATCACAAACTTTAAATTTTTAAAGGCTGTAAACGTAACCCATATCGTCGATATTTTTATTAAATTAAACATTAGCAAAATGTTCACTAGAGGTTTCTCCATTATGGAAACCTGTTTGAACTCAATGACCTACCCGGGTTAGCTCCCTCTATACAAAATATGATATCACGTGATTTGGATGTATTGACCGCTGTTTTAGAAACATAAACACTCTTTCAACTTTATATACTTAAACTGGGTGTATTCGATACATACGGTATACGTGCATTTATATTTATTTACTAAGATGTGATAAGTTGTATTAATTACGTTACATACTCGTGTACATATCTTTGTCAGAAATAAGTAGACGTTTCTGAGTCTAATTTTCAAAACAAATAATTGAAGATATTCCTTTGTTTACAGTAAAGTGGAGTGCACTAGTATGATTTTACTTTCTGTGTTAAAATTTTACTCATTAGAGGTATCTATTTTGGTTGATCATTCTACCTGTAACATAATTAACCGAAAGATTAAGACCTACGCGTACTGCATATTCATGTATTATCACAGCACGTGTTTTTTTTAATATAAAAAATAGATAATCAAGATATTTTCATCAACAATTATACGAGCTCAAAAATTTATAAAATGATTTATAATACCGATCACATATGCAGCATATATGTATTCAGTAAAGAGCATACATAGCCTCCATTCAATAACAAATATCAAGATTCCAACACAATTAGATAAATAATGCCACGTGATTTGTAAACGGGGAAAGCACGCGATCTATCCATAATCCAAAAGTGAATGATATCCTGTGTGTTAAGACCCGCTCACTTTTTTTTATCATTATTCATGAAGGAATACTATGACAAAAACTGCTTGTTATAGGGTTTAAAAAGCATTTGATATGTCGACATTCCTCTTGACAAAAACAAATGGAACTATTCAAACTATTTGGAAACCATCGCATGTGGCCTCTATGTATGAAACCTTAACTGTTGTACAGTGTTAAGGGGGCAAACTATAATTGCTGTTTCACCTCATCCTTTCAGCCCAATAGGTAGACAAATATCAGAGATATGGGTTCGGACAAATAGATCAAGTGAAACCTATGTACCTCCATATAAGAAGGGGTACAATAAAATAAGTCCTGTGCAATCTATCCAAAACACGTCAATAAACTATTAGCAGGCAACGATTTAGGCCTGGCGACGTACAATAGAACATCCCCAGTCGTCGCCTCTAATGATAGTCCAATTTTGTCGCAAATCGTGAGCCGGGGCGACGATTTGGGATGTCGGGCGACGATTTGGGGTGAAATTTCATCCAAATTTGTCAACGGTGATTTGAGGGGCGACGATTTGGGATGCAACACCTAGTACCAACGCTGTTGTTGATAAAGCTGAATGAATGCGTTCAAAACGTGTTAAATTGCTTTTCACAACGATTCATAACTACCATATGCGTTGTTGTTGTTCATCAAATCGACAGTATATTGATTGTATCAAATTACAGTTCTTTTGTTGATTAACGTTTCTTTCCACAGCCAATATACAGATTAGAAATAACAAGGTCCCACAAAACACAAATGTTACATTAATAGTTTGCCATTTTTCAGGTTACACAAAATATGTGTCAAAGTCCCTTAGCCAGGATGTATTCACGAGGTAATTTTCTTTACCAACCAGACCATATAAATGTCTTCTCACACATCGTTTATGGTAAGCTCTAACTTAAGTATCGTATTTTCTTTTGCATTCAGAGATATATTATCAACTAAAGACTCAGCCTCATCAACTAAAAAATCAGCCTCATCAACTAAAGACTCAGCCTCATCAACTAAAGACTCAGCCTCATCAACTAAAAAAGTCAGCCTCGTCAACTAAAGACTCAGCCTCATCAACTAAAGACTCAGCCTCATCAACTAAAGACTCAGCCTCATCAACTAAAGACTCAGACTCATCAACTAAAAAATCAGCCTCATCAACTAAAGACAAAGTCTCAAACGTGTTACAGTGATAACCGGTGTGTTCTTTTTTTTTTTTTAATTTAGCTTGAGTATGTCTTAGTAATGCCCAGATGTGAAAAAAAAAGGTTTCCTTAAAGTTATAGAAAGGCGGAAACAACGAACAGTGATCAATCTCATAGCTCTCATAAGCAATACAAATTATAGAGTTGGGCAAACACATATCTCTGGATATACCAGATGTGCCTAGGATGTGTAATTATCCCATGTCAACCGGCCATATCCGCCGTGAGCCCTATATTTTGATCAGGTAAACGGTGTTATCAGTAGTCAAAATCAGTGTGTAAGAACGATATAAGAATTCATATGAAAAATGCAAGATAGCATTCAACCCAATTAATAGGTTGGATTAGCAGATTAGATCGTCATAGCGACAATAAAATACCATATGTTTAAAGATTTCGAAGCGTTAATGTGGTGAATACCGCTACAAGATGAAATATATTGCTACTGAAATGAAAATTGAGGTGATGGTTTATAGATCCGTACATGTACATGTGATAGACGTTCAACTCTTTCATTTTGCTAATTATCAACATAGATTGATCTATTTCATAAAATTTATATTTTTAGAGGAATCTCACATTATTTTTCTTTTGTTTTCAAAGAGCTAGTGAAACAAAAGGTCAAAATCGGCCAATTATTTGAATTTAATAACATTGTCAAAATTTAATCATATGACAAGGTACTTCATAAAAACATAAAATATAGCATGGTATTGCTTCCTTTGAAGAAAAGGGTTACTTGGAAAGTTGCCTTTGTATAACGTTGCGTCGGCAGACAAGATATAACGTCATTAACATGCGAGGGTTGTCCAAACATTCCGTGGACAAGCGGCGTTTTTCAATAATCTAACACCACTGAGAAATTAAACTTTAAGAACATAAAGAGCAAACAGTTTTCAATTAAAAGATGTACAAAGTTTTAACATTAATTTACAACCTCGCATTGGGTCAAATGCGGTCGGACGTGTTTCATACCGATTGTTAATCCGTTCTTGGCACAACGATTTTGACGGCGGATAACTCCGTTTACTGACTTCAATCGAGACTGTTGAAACCCCTGTACCGTCAACTTGTTTGTCAGTAGCTTACCTCAATTTAAAAACTGACTATATGTAGAACAAGCTCTTGGATATTGAATGTAAGCTCCTCCTCAAGATCATCCCCACATAAATAACCGTATTGGCTTGCTATGTATCCTTGACTGGTTCAAATTAATATGGCTGTACCACGAAATCAAGTAGTTTTTCAGAAAATAGAGATTCGGTAATCTCAAATAAAGTAACGAAATATTTTGATAAAGTAATAAGAGTTGTACCAGATGATATATTAGTTCGTCTAAGCGACTGTCCGAAGACCTACTGCCGTGACCACGGTGTCGGCGTCAGCGTCACACTTAAACAAAAAATTTTTGACCTGAACTAATTTTTTTTAACCAAGGGGGACATAATTTTAATATTTCACAAAGAGAGGCCTCGGAAAGATACTTTTGTTTTGGTACCAAGACTTTTGACCTATTGGCCTTTATTGCGGATTTAGACATAATTATTAAAAAACTTAACCTGGGCTATACTTTTCTAACCAAAGGGGATAGGGTTCTAATATTGCACATATAGATGTCACATGAATACACCATTGTATTGGTAAATAGACGTTTTACTCTCTGACCTTGGTCAATGACCTACTTTTCAAAAACCTGAACATGGGCTATATATTTTGAATCAAGGGCGCAAGGTTTTAATACTTCACATCTAAATGCCCCATAGAGATAGGTATGTTCTAGTGCAGATATTTGAGCTAATGACATTTGCCTTTAACTTTGACCCAATTTTTGAAAGCTTTTGAACGGAAAGGAATGAAGCTTTGATGCTATAAGTTTAGCTGCGTAACTACAAAACATTTCTGTTGTTACCAGAACTGTTGACCTTGGACTTTGACCTTCTTTTAAAAAACATTCAATTGGCTATATCTTTTGAACCAAGGGGATAGGGATTTAATATTTCAAATCCAGCATGTCAAGACTTTCGATATGATATCAAAGCGTTTGACCTAGTGACCTAGGACTTTGACCTATTTTAGAAAAAAACTGTTTTAACTAAATGGATAGGCTAAGAAGAGGCAATCTTTCAGGCGAGATATGTTGTCTATTAGGGTTAAAATACATTAGGATTAGTTTTGTTTACTATACTCTAAGATTGATTTTGTATACTCTACATCAATGTTGATTTAGCTAAGACTCTTTTCTGTTCTGCATACACGGACTTATTTTGTTTTTCATATAATAGGACATATTCTGTTTGTACATACTAGGATTTATATCGCTTAATAAAGACTAGCCTGGACTCTATTTACGATAATGTATGATTTATTTTGAATACTATGCTTTATAGAATAAAGTTCACACTAGGATTTAGTCTGTGCATTACATTTGATGTAGTCCTCAATCGATTTTGTTTCCTATGGACGACATTTGATTCTGTTTACTATATATTATTATAGAGTCTGCTAACTATAGTGTATTATTGACTCTACTTAATGTAGGCTACAATTTCTTCTACTTTATATAAACTATTATTGATTCTCTCTACTATAGATTTATACCAATTCTGTTTACTATACACTACTATTGATTTTGATTAAGATAGACTACTATTGATTCTGTTTACCATATACTATTATTGATTCTTTTTACTATAGACTACTATTGATTATATTTTCAATATACTACTATTGATTCTGTTTACTATAGACTGCTATTGATTCTGTTTGGATTGACTACTATTGATTCTGTTTACTATAGACAGTTATTGATTATATTTTCTATACACATTTTATGTTTACTATAAACTACTATTAAATCTGTTTACAATAAACTACAATTGATTTTGTTTTCTATATATTACAATTGATTCTGTTCACTATCAACCTCAGATTGAAAACGTTTTCCACGGACTACATTTGATTCCTTCTACCATTGACTTTTATTGGTTATGTCTACTACAGACTACAATTGATTTTATTTACTATAAACACCAATGATTCTCTTTTCTATACACTACAATTGAATATGTTTACTATAGACTAATATTGATTCTGTTTACCATAGACTAATATTGATTCTGTTTACTATAGACTACAATTGATTATGTTTAGTATATACTACTATTGATTGTGTTTACTATATACTACTATTGATTCTGTTTACTATAGACTACTATTGATTCTGTTTACTATAGTCTACTATTGATTCTGTTTACTATAGACTACTGTTGATTCTGGTTACTATAGAGTAATATTAGTTCTCTTTCCCATAGACTCAATTGATTATGTTTACTGTATACAACAATTGACTCCGTTTACAATAGACTACTACTAATTCCGTTTATTATAGACGATGGTTTATTTCTTTCCCTATATGCTACAATTGGTTATCTTTAATATAGACTAACATTTGTTATGCCTACTATAAACTACTATTTGTTCTGTTTACTATAGACTACTTTTGATTCTGTTTACTATAAACTACTATTGATTCTGTTTACGATATACTACTTTTTATTCTTTTCCTATAAACTACTATTGATTCTGTTTACTATGGACTAATATTGATTTTGTTTCCCATAGACGCAATTGATTCTGTTTAACCCCCTTCCCCACAATCACGCACTTTAACGCATATACCTTTGCCCCACAACCACGCACTTAACACACTTTCAATCCGCATGACTGCGTTTTATCGTTGATGCAGAGAAAAGTGTTTTTTTATATCTTGGGTTGTCAGACAAAATAGTGATGAAGTGAGCGATTTGCCAGATTTATTTGATATTCCAACAGTAGTAAAGGGATATATTAGGGGATACACTACTGCAACGCAGCTCCAAATTGTTTACTGCATAACGGGAAAAATCTAACGCGGTATTGCAGAAGAATTATTCATGTTTAGTTTTATTATTTTATTTGATTATTTCAATTTATTATATATTTACAGGTTTATGAAGATTACTGATTATCAGGAAGATGGTTATTTTAGTAGCATCAGAAAGAGGGGGAGAGTGGGGTGGGGGTAAAAAAAACCATCATAAATTACATCATCAATTTCGTGGTATGCATAAGTTATGTATATCAAACAAAGTATAAAAAATGGGGGGAAATATTTTCTAAAAGACATATGTATATGTATTCTCCTGCGAGGTTAACACAACAGCATTGTTATTTTAAATGAGATAGGACATATGTCAACATTTTCAATTTGGTCATTTTTAGTGTTGATAATGAGACCCTAGTCAAACCCGTGCCTTTCAAAACTCGAACGCACAGATTACGCAACCATAAAAATCATACTACATAAACATTTACTGAAACAAATGAAGTCAGTAATGGACACGAAATCTAACATTTTATTAGATTTTAAATAAAATGATTGGCAAAGTGAAGTACATATGTAAGGGGCGAGATTTAAAGATCGATGTCGGATAAAAATCTAAATTCAAATAGTGATGGGGGGGGGATGAAAACTTCCGCAAGTTTCTGTCATCCGACATCTATTAGATATTAGTGGAAAGAGAAAACGAAGTGACTGTTAAAACCAGATGAAATATTACATTTTAATGAACATTTTAAAATAGTTTTAATGTACGCTTTCTTTTGTGGATAAACAGTGGAAAATTTACACAGATTGTTATTTATACTCGTTTGTCCTTGCCTGTTAATCGATTAGTTTCAACAGTCAACATATTTAGTTTTATGGGGGTGGGGTGGGGTGGGGGGTTCTTGGTAAGAACTATGTGAATTTAGTTTTTTGTCAGACATTGAACTTTTGATCTCGCCCCAAAATCTTTCTTTTTGTTTATCATTATTTTTCTCACTTGAATTCATTGATTTATCGTAGGCTTGGATCTATGCAATTTTTATTTCATTTTTAAAATTTTTTACTTTACAATAAATGAAAGATGAATGACAGAATAAGAAACAATTTTTAATATAGGGGGGGGGGGTGTTAGTGGTGCGCCTTCAATTTGGCCAAGTTTCAGGTAGAATTAGCAGATCAACCATGGACTGACAATTCGTCGTAAAACCCGTGCATTTCAAAACTCGGATTGAACACGCGTGAAGACACAGAGTATTACGTAACCATAAAACAACACTGCTTGCAAAACAAAAGCTCTCGACGTTTTAATTGTATGTATAAAATGAAAATTAAATGTAACGAGATGAATTAATTTTTTTAAAGATTACGTTTACCATTGTCAGAACATCTTCCAAAGAATAAAACGATCTATGCAACAGGAATTTGCTATAAAAACACGAGAATTAGTTTCAAACGAAGGCTTGGATTTGCTTATAATTATCAAATTTTATTGAAGATTGGTCGAGTTTGTGTTAAGATCTATGCAATTATTATTATATTTGTTTTAAAAAAAATGAAGATTCAATAAAAAAGAAATATATGTTTAAGGAAAAGACACTAGTCCATCAATTTTAGTCCCAATAAAATATATTTGCCAATCTGGCCACATGTAGTGTATCTATTGGTAATAAAGCTCGTGTAAGTATTAACTTTACTACATGCATTTAACATAACTCAACACCAAAGTACATAGCATACAGCCAGCCGTGTACGCTGGAGGACGGGCGCTTATCATTCAGACTTATACACAATTGTGAGTGAAAATACACAATACCGTTCCTAAAAATATACTAGTACAATTGCATTTAATAGTACATCAATCCCCTTTGTGAACATCAGAGTCGGCCAGGAAAAACCTAGAATTAAAACGATAAAATCATGAAACATTCTAGGAAGCCTGTATCCGATGTCTTTGCTCCATGATACAGGGAGAGTGTGACGGACCTCACACTTTACAAAGATATAAAATGCTAGATAAAAACTGAAAATAGCAACATTTGTCCTATCTGCATGAACGCCGGCTAGAAAGTGACCAGCCTAACAAAACCCGCTTACTCCTCGCGACAGTATACTACCCCCTATTGGTCAATATTATAATGGAACAAAACAACTTCATCAAAACACGCTACTACATGTATAACGTGAATACATCATTTTCCCGTTTTTACTAGCGAACCGAGGAATAATATATTTATCAAATCTCGGTGCACTGGTACACGGGAAATGTTGCGAAATCATACATAGATACACTGTAACAAGGCAAATGCACATATGTAAATCTTCTACCATTTAATTAAGATACAATTACCAGTAAAATGCGCATTTTTCAGCGCATAAAATGATTTGCAAAATGAATGGTGACAAAATAAACACGAGAGTCAAATATCTAAAGACTGGGTTTTAGTTTAGATTTATGTAATCATTACTTTTAACCAATTCTAAAAGTGGGTACATTAGCTAGTTGATATGTATGTTAAATGTAGAAACACAATATACTTGCTTATAATATTCAGTGTTTCATTGGATCAGTTGTTAAGAACAATGTGCACATGTAAGTATTTATCAAATAATTATTATATCATAAATTTTATATTTTCTTTTATCACACTATGACTGCTTGATATGGGCCGTTTCATCCAATTTTTAGAATAGAAAGAAAATAAATGTAGTTTTAAATTCATTTTAATAGAATTACAAATGCTGTGATAAGTTACGATGCGTTCTGATTTCTTTTCAGACCAATCATTTTTTCAAGACATTAACATGTTTGACATACACACACTATCTAATTAATCGCAGTCGGACGGAGATTGAGGCAGTTTTAGTTGATGAACACTCCTCCCCTTCCACGATTTAGGACTTGAAGTTTGGACAACCTCCCCTATTTTTATTTCCTTGCCAATAATTTTAGACAAGACAGGTTCGCCCCCCCCCCCCCTCCATTTCGATGTTGTTGAAAAGACGATGCTACGTGCCTGTAAGAGGAAGCATATCTAGGCCTCGCACTGACATAGCTCGTAATCGGAACATACAGGACACCGCAAAAGACAATTGCAAGGTGTATACAGTGCATTTTTGAAATTTCTGTTCTAAAGTACACACACCCCAAAGTAGGACACGGCATACGGATGCGGACAGTGTAATGTAAAGCGGTGCTTTGTTGTTTTTTTTCCACATCTTGTTTTGAACATTGAAGAGAATTTATGCATGCGTCAAAATATTTTCAACTACATAGGCGAATTCTTATTTACAAAACATGATGTAATATATTCGTTTATTTTTATTAAGTAAAGTTTGAATCAGTCGTCAGTATAAATGAATATGTTAAACCTTGTCCAAAACTAAATTGATTACGTTTTTTCTTTGAAATCAAGATGAAATTTTATGATTTTTTATGATAAGAATGTTTTAATTAAAACAAATAATATATAGAACATATCGAAGGAAAAAACAACGTTGGAAATACAGATCTTTTGATATAATTTTGAAAAATACTAGTAGATAAAGAAGTATTCATTTGTGGCATTTCTTTTGTTATACAAACATACATGTAGAATAATTAATTTTTAAAAAAGGCAAATTTTGTATTATAAATATTTTCACAAGAAAATATTTTGCCCTATATTTATCGTAATCATGCTTCCACTCCCGATTCGACAGTCTTACAGTATCATCTTTTATCAGAACTATCAACGATAAACTAACAGAATATATAACAATGGAAAACGTAGTGAAGAAATATGTTAAAAATTCCGAATTTTCACAAATCGACCCCAAAGCGCTGTGGAGAAAAGGGTAACGTCATCATTCAGCTGCGAAAGCAAATGCTACTGTTACGTCATAGGCGGCGTAATAGGCAAAGGGTTAATATAGATTACTATTTGTTCTGTTTACTATAGACTACTATTGATTATGCTTACTATGAACTACTATTGATTTTGTTTCCCATAGACCCATTTGATTCTGTTTAACATAGATTACTATTTGTTCTGTTTACTATACACTACTTTTGATTCTATTCACTATAGACTGCTATTGATTCTGTTTACTATAGGCTACTTTTGATTAGGTCTACTATTTACTATTATTGATTCTGTTTACTATACACTATAAATGATTTTGTTTACTGCAGACTACAATTGATTTTGTTTACTATATACTGCTATTAATTCTGTTTACTGTAGGCTACTTTTGATTAGGTCTACTATTTACTATTATTGATTCTGTTTACTATACACTACAAATGATTTTGTTTACTGCAGACTACAATTTATTTTGTTTACTATAGACTGCTATTGATTATATTTGCTTTATACAACACTTGATTCTGTTTACTTTATACTACTATTGATTCAATATACTATATACTATCAATGTATTATAGATTCTGTTTACTATATACTACTATTGATTCAATATACTATATACTATCAATGTATTATAGATTCTGTTTACTTTATACTACTATTGATTCAATATACTATATACTATCAATGTATTATAGATTATGTTTACTTTATACTACTATTGATTCAATATACTATATACTATCAATGTATTATAGATTCTGTTTACTTTATACTACTATTGATTCAATATACTATATACTATCAATGTATTATAGATTCTGTTTACTTTATACTACTATTGATTCAATATACTATATACTATCAATGTATTATAGATTCTGTTTACTTTATACTACTATTGATTCAATATACTATATACTATCAATGTATTATAGATTCTGTTTACTTTATACTACTATTGATTCAATATACTATATACTATCAATGTATTATAGATTCTGTTTACTTTATACTACTATTGATTCAATATACTATATACTATCAATGTATTATAGATTCTGTTTACTTTATACTATTATTGATTCAATATACTATATACTATCAATGTATTATAGATTCTGTTTACTAAACACCACTATTGCTTGGGTTTATAACCTACAATTACGTCTGATTACCACAGACCACTATTGATTATGTGTACTCTAGACTACCATTGTTATGAGATTGATCACTGTTTGTTAGGCCATTTGTTTTAAAAAAATTGGTTTAGGATTTCAAAATTTTCAAATCCGTTGGGAGGAGGTAAAAAAAAAGTTCAAATGACAAAATGTTAAGTAATAAAAATGAACTTGATTTGAGGTCAATGTCTTATCATCAACTTTAATATTCTCTTCACTGTCAACTTAACAGCTTAAGACGGTGGTATATAGCGACTATTGTGCAATATGGCAATAATGCTGTTTCCTTCAAAAATGATATTTGTTTATTAAATTAACTTCCTATCATTATCAAATGTCCATTGTTTACCGTTTATTTATGTAAATCCCAAAATAAAAGAACCACATCGTTTTTCCATTCAAAAGATGGCAACCATGGCGTATATAGGGACGCACTAATCACCTGAAGTACTAAAATTCTAACTGACCTTACCAAGCTTATATTTTGTTTAAAAATTTACTTTTTAAAGTCTTATTTATGAAGTCAAGTAAAGTTATAAATAAAATTCATGAAACCTATAAACATTTATTAAAAAATTCTGAATTTTATATAAGTGAGATCAATTTATTGTTGGTAGTGAACAAATTCTATACAATGAATGAATTCAATAATGTTAAATATGTTTTCAACCTCCTTCAATATATGAAGAATTACACATATTAATTATGAAGAATATTTCTTTAAAATTCATTAATAAGAATTTAAAAGTGTATCCTCAGCAAAATGTATGCATGGTAAGGTCAGGCAGGGTTATACTTGTTTTGGTGATTAGTGCAACCCAACGTACGTCATGGATGCCCTCTGAAAACAAGTGTTTGTTTTTATTTTGGGATTTACATATCTAAATGGTATGCAATGCATAACTAATGCTAATTAGAAGTTAGATTCATAAACATATAACTTATTGGAAGCAAAAACAGTGTTACTAAGGTGCAGAATAATTGTTAGGACCGGCTGAAGTTGACTGATATTCCACACATGACACATGGATATTATGGACTGTCCCGAGATTTCAACGATCGACGGAGGCGTCTGTCCAAATATCCAGTCCAACAGAATCTATTTTCTTTTCTTTCTTTCTTTTTTTTTTTGTTTGTTTGGGGGTTTTTTTGTGAAAAGGAAAAATTACAGCGTCGGAAATATAAAAAAGAGTGACAAACCATTTTTTTTTTTCCAACATCCCAAAAAACCAGTGCGGCGGATAATAACCAACTCAATAAAAAAAAAGGCCTTATCTTCACCTTTCATTGATTCTCCTTACTATAAACTACGATTTATTTTATCAACTCTGAACTACTATAAATTCTGTTTGTCATAGACTACTATTGATGCTGTTTACTATGGACTAAAATTGAACTCCAGCATGCTTTTTATTTCAAGTTGAGAGTACTTGTGCGTGGAGTCAGAGTGGTGTTTAACAAAGTAAGTTTTTAGATGACTGATCACTAGATAGAAATATTTGCGTTTTTTTTTTGTTGTTGTTGATGAAAGAACTGTCTATATGTCAAAAAGTCTAGTTTTTTTAATTTATCGTTAGGAATGGTGGTGTAAAATATTTTCTGATTTCAAGTTTACTAAAAGTTCTTCAGGGTTTTTTTTTAATCCACATTTCATTTGCACCACATCTTGCATATGTAGTTTTTCTGGATCCAGCGATGTATCTTTGTTTGTAGAGATTTTATGTAGTTTAGGAATCCAATATAGGTAATTTATTTACAAATAATAATTGAAAGAAAGTGTAACAATAGCAAAATACTCTCTTAGGGTAATTAAACAATCAATATCAAAAGCCGTCCCAAACAGAATGCACACACACAAAACTGGTAATTTCAAAATTCTAGTTCCTAGATATGAAAGTAATTCAAAAATACCTAAAGTGTCTAACCAGACCTTTTCTAATTAAAGCTTTTTATCATTAGAATTCTAGTGTATATAAAATAAGAATGAATTTTCTAGTACAATATTGAAAGAAAATTATGATGCAACCATCTTCATCTTTCTACTAAAGAAGTGCACCTGAGATCTAGAACAATCTAGGTGAAAGGTGTCAGTTGAGTGTCAGTAGTACACAGCAATAAATAAGCATCCAACTCTATAACAATCTAGGTCAAAGGTTTCAGTTGCGCACAAGTAGTACAAACAGTACAAATGAAAAAAAAAGTTTAGCAACAAAACTATCAATGGAGACCTAACAAATATTGACCACTTGACGCGCAAGATGTGGAATCGGGTGAGTATGAGGACAAAACAGTCCCTGTCTAAAAACGGGGCACTGGCCACAACAAAGGTGAAATCAGTTGCCTAGGAGGGGTAAATGTCATCTGTCCCCCAATCACAACCGATGTGGACCCTATATTTTAATTAAGTAAACGGAGTAATACGTAGTGAACATATGTGTGCCTATCTGATTACCAGAAATCTTGATTTCTAAACCTCTCTTCAAGGCCATCCTCCTATGATAAACTATGATGGCTGCACTGTATATGGTTCATGGAGGTCAAAAAAGTTTTGTGCTTCCCTACTCTTAATTTGTGTATTCATTATATAATAGCTCTAAAATGTCATTGCTATTTCGGATTCAGCATCACTGAAGAGACATTATTTGTCAAAATGCGCATCTGATGCATCAAAATTGGTACCGAATAAGTTCTACATTATTACCACTGGGTCGAGGCCCCTGCTGGTGGACTGCTCGTCCCCGAGGGTCTCTACAGCCCAGTAGCTAAGTACTTCGTTACTAGCTTGAAAATACGGATGTATATTTAATTGCTGTTATAAAATTTAGAAATTCATTTCAAAATTAAGGATTATCTCCCTCACGCATAGCTCTTATCCTGAGACGAATTTGACTCCACTTTTTGGCACACTGTTTTTGCCTATAATAGCTCTAAAACTTCATTGTTACTTCGGATTTCAAACATTTCGGTTCAGCATAACTGAAGAGACATTATTTGTCGAAATGCGCATCTGGTGCATCAAAATTGGTACCGTATAAGTTTTATATTGATCACATTTGTTATCTTCACTTTTGCACGATTTACAGTTGAAATTAAGTGTAACACCATTGTAAAAAAAATCAGTATTTTTTGCATTCAAATATCTGCTTTTACGGAAAGGGAACTCGACTAAAATTGAATAAAACAGATGATATCGAATATATTGGATGCGAAAAGCTTTATGAATATCTCTATCGTAGAGATGTACAACTCCTCACCGAGCGAACAGGATTGTAATCACACTCTCAAAACTCTAAGTCACACTTCCTGGCTCAATCGTTTCTACAGTACCATGTGTACTATAAACCACAGGCACCTGAAGTATGAATATTACTACCCCCCCGCCCCTTTTTTGCCCAACTATCTATTTTGTATTGCTTATAGGAGTTATGAGATTGATCACTGTTCGTTATCTTCACCTTGCATCTAGAACAATCTAAGTCACTGGTGTCAATGAAGTGCAAGTAGTACACAGCAAGAAATAAACATCCAACTCTAGAACAATCTAGATCATTGGTGTCAGTTGAGTGCAAGTAGTACACAACAGTACAAATGAAAAAGTTTTATCAATAAAAATATAAATGGAGCCATAGCACATACAGATCACTTGCCGCACTAGAGGTGCAATCGGGTGACAATGAGGAGTAAACGTCCCATGTACCCCGATCACAACCGTCATGGGCCCTATACCTCGAACAAGTAAACAGTGTAATCCGTAGTGAAAATATGTGTGCGTATCTGATGGCAAGTGATCTTGATCCGTAAGCTCCTATTCAAGACCATCATCCTGTGAAGAAACGTTAATTGCTTGTCACCCATCCCTGACTGATTCAAACTGGTATGTCTGTGCCACGAAATCAGGCAGTTTGTCAGAAAACATAATTCTGTCTATATCCATTAAATTAACGAGATACTTCGTTAATGCAATACAAGTAACTATGGTTTTTTAAATATCCAAATATGCACCAATTAACATTTACAGGTATAACCGATCTATATTATGAAAAGGGGAAGATAGCGAGCAGTATTCAATCTCAAAACGATACTTTGAGCTGAAATTAGAAAAATAAACAAGAATATTTCCTTAAGTGCACACCTACAATGAATTGTTCGTATAAAATCTAAAGCTTAAAGCGGGATCGCCATGTATTCGGACATTGTAACGATGATTGTCTGGCTGCTAAGAAAGTGAAAATGGAATTTGACGTGTCTAACAACATATTTAGTTTGCTTTCAAATGTTACATCATTTCATGAATTATAAACCAGGATTTATTTTGTTTACTAAACTCGAGGGTTGATTTCAAGTTCTTTCGATTTTTTAATCCACATTTTATTTCACCACTATTGGCATATGTAATTGCAGAGTACGTTTGAAGTTTTTCCTTCACAGCTCTTTTTAGCAAAGACAGGGACTTGATAAAACACTTAACTGGACCCAGGAATAGATATTAGTTTGTAAAGTGTTTTTTTCCTGACGTTTAGGAAGTCAGTATAGGTACGATACCTCCTATTCATCCGACATTGTGACTGGGATATTAAATATGTGTAAAACCGAAGCATGGTTTTGAAGAACTTCATCTTTTAAAAAACAGTTGGAGTATACGCATAATTAGTAAAAGTGGAATTCATGACAGCATCTGACCTAATGATATGTTGTATTGGCAAACTATATCGTTAAAACGACCATAGAATTTGCAAAATCCTTTGCTTCAATTGAGACGGTTGAAACTCCTATACTTATATTAATAATAATAATAATATTATTATTTGTCTATTTAGTTGAGGATTTAAACGAAAAATGCCAGTACAGGGGATAATACTGACAAAGTAAACTTCTTAAAAATGTCAATCGCACTACACTTCAGTTCGTTTAGATGACGTATTGTGTATCAGAACTCTAGGAACTGCATGTCAAGTAGGATGCAATGCTACTGTATATGTATTATCCACCGTCAATTTCCCATGTTTATGTAGCTATATTCCATTATCACTTGCATATGTTGTTTATATCTCCCAACTGATTCGATACGCAAGAGCTTGTTCTTCGTGTGGTCAGTTTTTAAATCGATGTAAGCTACTGACAAACAAGTTGATGGTAAAGGGTTTAACAGTCTCGATTGAAGTCAGCATATCGCAAATTCTATGGTCGTTACAACGATCTAGTTCGTCAATACAACCTATCATTTGGTAAAATCCTGTCTGACATAGTCCATACCTATTATTAGGCCGTTCCTGTCACACTGGTTTTGAATACGGGTGACTCCTTTTACCTGATTAGGATATAGGGTTCATAGCGGGTGTGACCTGTCGACAGGGATGTTTACTCCTACTAGACACCTAATCCCACCTCTGGTGTGTCCAGGGGTCCGTGTTTGCCCAACTATCTATTTTGTGTTGCTTGTGGGAGTTATGAGATTGATCACTGTTCGTTATCTTCACCTTTCACATTACTTTTGATTCTGTTTACTATGGACTACTACAGATTTTGTTTATTTTAGACCACTATTGATTATGTTTACTATATACTACCATTGATTGTTTTCATTATAGAATACTATGAGTTGTCTTTGGCTTTACCAGAGACTGCTATTGATTCTGTTTTCTATAGACTAATATCGATTCTGTTTGATTTAAAATTAAATAAGACAAATTTTATAGAATATAGTATAAGCAAAAAGTATCATCAATATTGTTATCGTAGAGATGTACAGTTCCAGAGACCAAAAACAATTGTATTCACACACTCAAAACTTCAAGTCACACTAAGTAACTAAATCGATTCTATAGTACCCTTTGTACCAAGAAAATCTTTAGATTGTTTTAAAGAATACAGTTGCTAGTCAGTGGTATATTTCTGACTCGCATTTCTCTTTAAAATCCATTGCAAACAAGGTTCTGGGGAAACTAACATAGATTTCAACATGTCTAAAGATTGATAGGTGTCGATGTGGTGGATATCTGTGTTAAAATTGATAGAATGTAACAGCAAATTCACAGTGACTTGATAATTTAATCTTGCATGCATGTAATAGAGGCATAATTTGCTAAGTCTCAATATGTATCGTGGTGTTACGTATTCATTTTTAGAAGATCATACTGTTGTGTTGATTTTGTTCCGTTTTCAAGTTTACAAGAAAATACACTTATAAAATTTGTAAATTCACGACCCTGGAAAATGCTGTCTATAGTATATCTTTTATTTGATTGTTATGCAGCGCACTGAATGTAAATGGGATGTATATAGTTAAAGTCAGTGCTGTCTCTGATATAGTAATTTCAAAAACTGTTTTTGAGAACCAGTATCATGATTTATAACCACTACTTTACTTCTTCACAACATGAGCTTAAAAAGCATGGTATCATTGCTCTGTTGGTACTTTCAAGATTGACGAGTGATTCTAATTCAGAGAAATATCGCCACATGATTCAATAAAACTGTGCGTTTGTCTAGAAATAAGTGAGACATGATGTAATCATTTAATATAGCTAATGACAATCTTCACAAATATTTTCTTTCTTATTTTGGTATAAAAGACATTGATAATGTGTACGGTTCTAGTCTAGCATCAACACTGCGGTATGGTGAACCTGGTTTCTGAAGTTATTTCCTCCTTATTATTTATTGTCATGCTACATAAATTGATCTATGGTTATTTGAATGTGATTTTAAGTCAAATCTTAGCGCCCAAGCCGTAGCAAGTGTTGCTATTTAGCGTGTCAGAATCCACCGCGACATCGGATATCCGTTTAATGTTATTAACTAAAACGCAACACTCTCACTTCTTCATGGCGAGCGGGTGACAAACAGGTCTTGAGCCCAAATGTCTTGGTTACAACGTTATAATCAATGAGCTACCATTATCGTTGACATGATAGAAAAATATTTTAGAATTGTCGATATTATTAGAATTTAAAAAAAAACCACCGACCTGACCAACGACACGAACAATTCCATAAGCCCGAATCATGTCCCGTTCCTTCCTCATTAAAGGTCATAGGAGACGTTTTTTTAACAATGCCTTTTTTCTCCATAATTATCAGCTTTGCTCATTAGACTCCTCATAAAAATGCTTTTTGTATATTAATAACGATATTAACGCTAAGAAATTGAAGTGCTAAGGTACTTTGATTAGAAAAGCGTTACCCAATTATCGTTCCAGATTCCCAGATTTGGGGATTTCATAAGAGACCACAATCAGATTTGCGAATCAAAACAAAAGCAAGGCCATATATGATTAATTTGCAACTAGAGGCGTTTGTTATGCAAGGATATTACTTTGAACTCATAATTATTGCAAATGCAAGCCACATTGACGATTTTTCATCGGAGGACGAACAATATCGGAGATCGATCAAGATCTTACTTATTCCGAATCGGTTGAAATAATGATAAATGTATTGGATGATAATTTTCAGATAATATTATCTGATGATAATAAGAGAAGTATATACTAGCGGAAAAAAAGAAACTGTGCATTATAAAATTTAGTATATTTGTTCTATATTTATTGTTTATATTTATAAAATCTAAACAATCGATAAAGGTGATGTTTTTTTTTAAAATATCGGATTGAAGCCATCTCAGATGCACGGACTTTTCTATGGTTAATGAACAGATGTTTATTGAAGTGTTCGTACGCACTAGTTTTACTGGCCAAGACTGTTTGGAGTAAGAAGTGTAAAAGGTTTGTTTGCACCTTATTCGTTAAGGAAAGCACTTTAATTTTGACAAAATTTACCCTTCTTTCATGCCACGAATCAGCGAAAACCAACGTAATCGTGCTGTTGGAATGCTTCAAACAGGAATGGCACAAACTATCGCAGCAAGACACTTTGGAGTTCATCAGAAAACCATCCAGTCATTATGGAGACGTTTCCAACAATCTTGTAACACTCGGGATCGACCACGTTCTGGGCGTTCTCGAGTGACGTCGTGTCGACAGGACAGCCACATTAGACTTGTGCACCTGATAAATCGTTTCCAGACAGCAAGTTTGACTGCTCGTAGCATTACATGACTTCGACCAATCAGTCCAGGAACTGTGCGTAATCGTCTGCGCGGGCACAACATCAGACAAATACGTCCAGCGGTGCGCCCAATACTGCTCCAATGACATCGTATCGCTAGACTAGCGTGGTGCAGACGACATCTGCGATTCAGAATACAGGACGTGGCCAATATCTTTTTCACTGATGAATCCAGATTAATTTGTAGAGTGTATCGTCGCGTTGGAGAGCGGTATGAGGACGCTTGTGTTGTGTAACGTCGACAATTCGGTGGAGGTAGAGTTATGGTGTGGGGTGGAATAGCAGCACGTGGAAGGACCCCTCTACAAATTGTCGATAGAAATCTCACCGGCGTACCTATCGAAACGAAATCATTTGGTGTCATGTGATACCCTTCATACAGAGACAGCAAGATCACAACACTCTGCAGCAAGACAACCCAAGGTCAAATGTTACACGTGTAGTCAGGGACTATTCTATTCAACAGAATGTCGATGTGTTGCCTTGGTCAGCTGTTTTCCCCGATTTATCGCCGATCCAACACATCTGGGATGAAATGGAACGACGTCTACGCCGTTTACCAAATCAGCCAGTGGCATTGGCTGATTTAGGCCGGGCTTTAACAAACATCTAGAACAACACCCCTCAAGCATTTCTGAACACTTTAGTGGCATCAATGCCAAGCATGCGTGAATGCAAATGGTGGTCACATGCGATATTAACTTTGTTAATTCAAGTTCGAATACCAGTGCCTTTCGAGTGTGCTGAAATTGACGTTATTCGACGTTAACATTAATGGACTATGAAATGTTTTAATGAATACATTTGCTAACAGTATTACAAAAAAAAAATTGGTTCAGTGTTAATTTTTTTTTAGTATTTTTTGATATATTAAATAATGCACAGTTTCTTTTTTTTCCGCCAGTGTAGATATTTATTACTTGCAATATTTCTAACCACATTCAGACACGCAGGATTGTGTGTTTGTTTGTTTTTTTCAAAAGGGCGAGTCAAGTTGAAATTTGACTGCGTGCCTAAATCCCACCCTGATTTGGATATATCTTTTAGACAGACCAGATTTTCCTTTGCACACATAATGAGCGCCGTATTTTGAATTTCTTTCTATTAGATTTTTAAATGCAATGTGTGCAGCTACTTCAGTTTAACAAGTGAATATGCTAATCAATAAATATAAATGGCTAATAAAGATTCTTTTACAATCAAATTTGCGACATTAGGGCCTATATGAAGAATAATTCTTCGTTATCACTTTACAAAATGTTGTTTTTTTTAGTAAGGAAACCAAATAACAAATGCGTGCGCCATTAAAAAGATCGCCCCCACTCTTGTATGGCCGTAAACATTACTTTATTTCACTTTATATATAAACTTGTAATTTCAATATCGCGCCATATTTTTTCTGGACATCCTTTTATAAACAGAAAGGGGGGTCTGATACTGCAACTTTCAACACATAACGTTAGATCTAGGCCTATTAATCTTCAATTTACTTACATATTTAGAGAGAACATTCTGATCAGAAGAGCTTGGTGTGAGTATTTCATAGTTCAATTTCATTGACAAATTAAGACATGTAAATACTAAGTTATAAATCTATGTACTACTGTCATTAGGCCAATGCAGTCAACGTTCTGCAGGATGTTCTCGTCTTCACCGTACTTATAGTTGGTCTGTTGTTGAAAATGGTTGGAACTGCATCGGGTCGAAGATTTAATTTCTCATAGGCGTATATACCCATTATTTTGGCTAAAGTAGAGTGTATATGATATGAACGAGACTGATCACCATCAACCCTGTAATCACGGAAAATGATTGCACATCACACAACTTCGAGTTCTGTGTTCACGATGTAGATTTCACACCCAAGTCAATCTGGACGTTGACTACTTTGGACAAAAGTGCATTGAAACAACTGACTTGCTACATTACAGTTAAATGTAAGCACGTTGAACATTTCTATGGCTAAAATCTGCAGCTGTTAATATCAGCAAATACAATATATTGCGTCAAACTTGTCTCTTTTGACGTTATCAAGCAAGGACGACAAGTAATCATCCTATTTTGATACTTCATACCACAGCAACATTTGACGATCGGTAACGTCCGTTACCTTACGATTTTTTTATGACTAATTTATTTACATATATTAAATAATTGAAGAACACATTTTCGTGCAAAACAAATTAATTTTGAAAATCGTCTCCTATGACTTTTAAAACTAAAAAGTTGTACCAATATAAATATAAATGGAGGCCCTACAAAGACAGACCACTGGCAGCAGCAGAGGTGAAATCGGGAACCTAGGACAAGTAAGCATTTCCTTCGACCGATAACACCAGCCGTCAGTCCTTTATGACGATCACGTAAACGGTAGCGAAAATAGTGTGCCTATCTGACGGCTAGATACCTTGATCTGTAAACTCATCTTCAAGACCATCCTCACATAAAGAACCGTTATTTGCGTGTCACACATCCCTGACTGGTAAAACTGATAGGGCTGTACCACGAAATCGGGCAGTTTGTCAGAAAACCGAGATTCAGCCGTATCCATTACATTAACGAAATATTTTGATAAAGCAAAAGCAGTTGTAACGGACGATATTTTAAGATCGTTATGACGACTGTCCGAGAGCAATTGTCATGAGCATGATGTCAGCCTTGGAGTTGGTGTTATATCCAAAGAATTAAGTTTAACCTGGGCTAACACTTTTGTACGAAGAGGGGGGTGGGGGTAATATTTCATAAAGAGATGCCTCATTAAGAAACCTTTGTTTTGGTATATAGACTTTTGACCTGTTGACCTTTACCGCTACTGTGGATACTTAAAATTTTAACCTGGGTTAGATCTTTTGAAACAATGGGGATAGGGTTTTGATATTTGACATATAGATATCTCATGAAGATACGATTATATTTGTAAAAAGATTATTTACCCTGTGACCTTGGACACTGACCTGCTTTTCAATAACGTTAACCAGGGTTATATCTCTTGAAACAAGGGACAGGGTTTTGATATTTCACATATAAATGTATCATGAAGATAAATGTTGGTGTAGATATTTGAGCTAATAACCTTTGCCTTGAACTTTGACCAACTATTCGAAACCTTTTAACTGGGCTATATCTTTTTAAATAAAAGGAATGCAGCTTTGATGTTATGAATATAGATGCGTAATTAGAGTACATTTTTTTGTTACAGGAACTGTTGACCCTGGATTTTGATCTTCTTTTCAAAAACATTAACATTGCCTATATCGTTTGAACCATGGGCATAAGGATTTAATATTTGATATTCAAATACAGCATGCCTATCCCTTCGATGTGGTATCAACGCATTTGACCAAGTAACCTCCGAATTTGACCTATTTTCTTCAAAAACTTTAACCGTTTGAACAGAATGGATAGGTCAATGTACAATCGTGGGGTTTTATTGAGGGATCGAATCGTACATGGTGGATGTAGCTCATTTACATGAATAATATGCGTTGAATCCACTGTACATGATTATCAAAATGAGATACTTACAAACCCCGCCACCTGATTTCACGTGTCATATCATCAATAGGGTTTTGTGTTTACCTACTCTCAATTTCGTATTCATTATATAAGCGTCAGCGTCGCCTTTCTTAAATTAGCTTTTCATCTTTCTTAATTTGTGTGATTCATAACATTTGTGATCTTCACTTTTGCATTATTTACAGTTGGAATTATGTGTAACACTACTGCAGAAAATCACTATTTTTTGCCTTTAATTATCTGTTTTGAAGAAAACTGATAGTATTGAATATATTATAAGCGAAAAGCATTATTAATATCTTTATGGCAGAGATTTACAATTCCACACCGAACATAACAATTGTATTTACACCCTCATTTCTTTAAGTCACACTTACTGGCTCAATCGTTTCTACAATACCCTATGTACTATGCACATAGTGAGATTCTCTGGGAACAAACAGTCTATCATATATATTTCTGACTCGTATTTCTCTTTAAAACACATTTAAAACAATTTTTCTGGGAAACTAACATGGATGACTACATGTGAAAAGATTGGTAAGTGTCAATGTGGTGGATATTGTTGTTAAAATTAATAGACTTTAATTGCAATTTGACATTGACATGATTTTCTGTTTTTGTGTGCATTTGATAGACGATGAAATATATCATTTGGTAAATTTCAATATACATCGATGTATCACGTATCTATTTTTAGATGACCATCCTGTTATATTGATTTTATTTCCTTTTCAAAAGTACATAAAATACACTTACAGGTTTTTTAAATTCACGAGACTGGAGAATGCTGTCTGTGGTATTTCTATTATTTGATTGTCATATAGCCACCTCAATAAAATGTGTACATTTAGTGTCAGTGTTGTTTCTGATATAACACTGATGCAACAAAAGAAATGCAATCAACGGTTTTAGAAAAAAATCGACAACGGGTTCCGCGAATCATAACTAACACGTTACTTCTGCACAATATGAGCTTAAAAACATTGCGATATTGTTATGCAAGAACTTTCAAAATAGTTTGCTGATGATAATTCTGAAAGGTATCATCACATAATTCAATAAAATATGTTTTTTTCTAGAGACAAATGGTGGAACTACTTCATAGAGCAATTTAAAATCTTCACAGATATTGTCTTTATCACGGTGGTATAAAAACACTAATAATTTCACCAATTCTAGTCTAACATCAACACTGTGTTGTGGTGAATATTATTTTCGAAGTTGTTTCCTCCTCATTCTTTGTATACTTATCTATAATTGTTGGTATGTGATTTTTAGCTGAGGCGGCGAATTTATCAGCTGTATATCATTTGTCAGGTATCATAAACGTCTCGTTTTCAAATTAACAGTGCGTCAATGTAGATACTGTTTTCCTTTGTATTTCGTTCACCGTTCCCTCATTATTCGGTCTTTAGTATTCACCGAAATAGAATCTAACTTTAACTAGATGTATCATGAAACAGTTCAGATATTTAACATTGATCAATCGCACAACACCTATACAAACTAGATTTTTAATGGGTTTTAGGAGTTTCTTTTTTTACTTTGAGCACCATTTCTAAATTTCTAAAGTTTTGCTGAATGATACTGTATTTTTCTTGCATTTCGTTTTTTCCGGAACATAATAATTTTTTTTTTCAATATTTATCTGAAAGCGTAGCGCTCAGGACCGAAGCAATGATATTTTTTTAATGCGCCAGATCTCACTGCGACATATAATATACGTAGTAAAGTCATTTACTAACATGCATGATTCTCACTTCTTAATGGCGGATGATTGACGATCGGGTCTGGAAAATTCAGTATCTTGATTACAAATTGGAAGTTATAACCAATGACGAACACTACCGATGATATGATAGACAACGACTGAAATTCAATATAATCTTAGAGTACTCAAAACCGCCGATAAAACCAACAACATACAAAATTCATAAGACTCGTTCCTTACTGAGTACTGTTATGGATCAGTCCTATCATTGATAAAATGGCAGCAGAATGTACTAACATAGACAATAAAACAATTAATAGGATTCATTTACAAATAATAATTGAAATAAAGTGTAACAATAGCAACATACTATATTACGGTAATTAAACAATTAATATTAAAATCCGTGCCAAACAGAATCTACACACACAGAAATAGTAAGTCCGAAATCCTAATTCCCAGTTTTGAAAGAAAGGGGAAGATAACGAACAGTGATTATAAAAATGCCTAAAGTATTTAACCAGGACTTTCCTAATCGGAATTTTTTATCATCAGAGTTCCAGTGTATTTATAATAGTAGTACAACCTTGAAAGACAATGATACAACCATCTTTCTACAACAGAACGTACTCTTGAGGTTTAGAATAATCTAGGTCGCATGTGTCAATGAATTCCAAGTAGTACACAGCCAGAAATAAACATCCGACTGTTAAACAATCTAGGTCAAAGCTGTCCGTTAAGTAGCAATAGTACAAACCAGTACAAATGAAACGAAAAGTTCGCAATCAAAATATAAATGGAGCCGTGGCAAATACGGACCAAAAATCAAAGCATGTATCAATAAACATATATCGGTATGATTAATCTAATCTTTAAGATGAAAGGGTGAAGATCATGAACATAATTTAATCTCAAAACGATACTTTGAGGTAAAATTCAACACAATAAACAAAGGAATTTGCTTGAAAGCATACCTACAATATGTTGTTCGTATAAACCTCATAGCTTAAAATGGGATCGCCATATACTCGGCCATGAAAACGATGGTTGTCGGGATGTTGATATCTTGATCATATAAAATTGAAAATGATTTGTGTAACCACAAATCTAGTTTGCTTTCAGATGTTACATGGATTCATTAAATACACACTACGATTCATTTTGTTTACCGTTTTGAATGGTTTTGTTTACTAAACTCGTAGACTGATTTTGTTTACTAGATACCAGAATTCATTTTGTTTATTTTTAACTATGATTTATTATGTTTATTGTATATGCGGATTGATTTTGTTGATCATATGATAGGATTGTTTCTGTTTTGTATACGCTAGCATTTGGATTGGTTAATATATACTAGAGTTCAACTTGTTTACGACCATTTATGATTTATATTTATTAATACCCTTTATAACAGAAACTACATAGTATAATGGATTGTGTAGTACATTTACTGTATTCCTCAATGGATTATGTTTACTATACACTACTGTTGATTCTGTTTACTATATACTGCTATTGTTTCTGTTTAATGTAGACTACTTTTGTTTCTGTTTACTATAGACAACTATTGATTCTGTTTACTATAGACTACTATTGATTATGTTTACTATTGACTACTGTTGATTCTGTTTACTATAGACTACTATTGATTCTGTTTACTATAGACTACTGTTGATTCTGATTACTAGAGACTGCTATTGTTTCTGTTTACTGTAGACTGCTATTGATTCTGTTTACTATTGACTACTATTGATTCTGTTTTCTATATACTACTATTGATTCTGTTTACTATATAATACTATTGGTTCTGTTTACTATAGACTATTGATAATGTTAACTACTACTACTGATTCTGTATATTACAGACTGCTATGCTGGGCGCTTACGGTCTTTGAGTAGGTAGGGATCTTTATTGTCTCACACCTGCTGTGACACGGGGCCCTGGTCTTTGCGGTCTCATGCGAAGGACAGCCCCATTTACTCGCCTTGTACGACAAACAAGGGATAATGAGGACCTATTTTAACCAGGATCCTCACGGGATTATAGACTACTATTGATTCTGTTCATTATATATTACTGTTGATTCTGTTTACTATAGACTACGATCTGGTTCTGTTTTCTATAGACTACTATTGATTCTGTTTACTACAAACTACTATTTATTCTGTTTAATATACACTACAATTGATTGTTCTTACTATCGACTAAGATTGATTCTGTCCGCTATATATTACTGTTGATTATGTTTACTATTGACTACGATCTGATTCTGTTTTCTATAAACTTGATTCTGTTTACTACAAACTACTATTGATTCTGTTTATCATAGACTACAATTGATTATCTTTACTATACACTACTATTGATTCTTTTTAATATAGATCACCATTGATTATGTTTTTTATTGACTACTATTGACTCGGTTCGTAAAAAATTGAATGAAATAAATGATATCAACTGTATCATATGTGAAAAACATTATGAATATCTTTATAGTAGAGATGTACAAATCCACACCGATCAAAACAATTGTATTCACACACTCACTAGGTTACACGTGTGTGCATGTGATAGAGACTGAAATGAATCAGCTGGTAAATTTCAATATGAATTGTTCTATTACGTATTCAATTTTAGAGGATCATCCTGTTATATCAATTTTGTTTCGTTTTCAAATTTAAAACAAAAATACACTTACAGCCCTTGTAAATTCACGAGACTGGAGAATGCTGTCTCTGGTATCTCTTTTATTTGATTACGACTCAGAACCCTGAAAGAAAAAGAAATTCATTAAGTTAGTGTTAATGCTGTATCTGATATAACACTGATATAGTAGAAAATGCGACCAACGTTTTTAAAAATGGTTTTGACAACGAGTATCACGATTCATAACTACTACTCTACTTCATCACAATATGAGCTTAATAAGCAAGGTGGTATTGCATTGTTGGTACTTTCAACATAGGAAAATGATTATAATTCAGAAAAATAGCATCATATGATTCAATAAAAATGTGTTTTCTCTAGAAATGAATGAGAAAAATGATGTGTCCATTTCATACAGCAAATTATAATTTTCACAGATATTTTATTCGCTACGGTGGTATAAAAAATACTAATGAAAGGTGAATATAACGAACAATTTCATAATTCCTATAAGCAATACAAAATAGATAGTTGGGCAAACACCGACCCCTGGATACACCAGAGTAATAATTTGAGCGATTCTAGTCTAACATTACACTGCAGTGTGATGAACTTGAGTTCTGTTTGTTTCCCACCTCATTCTTTACTGCTACGTATACTTATCTACAATTGTTGGTATACGATTTTAAGACAAGGCGGCGAATAAATCATCTGTACATGTATATCTTTTTTAAAAGATAATATCGGCGTCCAGTTTTTGAATTAACAGTAAGTCATGGTACAAGGTATGTAAATGGAATATTTTTCTTCAAATTTTGTTAACTGTTCCCTCATCAGTCAGTCCTTGCTATTTACCAAAATAAAAACTAATATATGGTAAATTTCTGACTCGCATTTTTCTTTAAATGCATTGAAAACAACAATTTAATAAATTAACATAGATGGCAACATGTTTAAAGATTGATAGGTGTTAATGCGGTTCTTAAAACTAGTAGACTGTGACTGCAAATTACCATTGACTTGGTGGGTTACACGTGTGTGCATGTGATAGAGGCTGAAATGAATCAGCTGGTAAATTTCAATATGAATTGTTCTATTACGTATTCAATTTTAGAGGATCATCCTGTTATATCAATTTTGTTTCGTTTTCAAATTTAAAACAAAAATACACTTACAGCCCTTGTAAATTCACGAGACTGGAGAATGCTGTCTCTGGTATCTCTTTTATTTGATTACGACTCAGAACCCTGAAAGAAAAAGAAATTCATTAAGTTAGTGTTAATGCTGTATCTGATATAACACTGATATAGTAGAAAATGCGACCAACGTTTTTAAAAATGGTTTTGACAACGAGTATCACGATTCATAACTACTACTCTACTTCATCACAATATGAGCTTAATAAGCAAGGTGGTATTGCATTGTTGGTACTTTCAACATAGGAAAATGATTATAATTCAGAAAAATAGCATCATATGATTCAATAAAAATGTGTTTTCTCTAGAAATGAATGAGAAAAATGATGTGTCCATTTCATACAGCAAATTATAATTTTCACAGATATTTTATTCGCTACGGTGGTATAAAAAATACTAATGAAAGGTGAATATAACGAACAATTTCATAATTCCTATAAGCAATACAAAATAGATAGTTGGGCAAACACCGACCCCTGGATACACCAGAGTAATAATTTGAGCGATTCTAGTCTAACATTACACTGCAGTGTGATGAACTTGATTTCTGTTTGTTTCCCACCTCATTCTTTACTGCTACGTATACTTATCTACAATTGTTGGTATACGATTTTAAGACAAGGCGGCGAATAAATCATCTGTACATGTATATCTTTTTTAAAAGATAATATCGGCGTCCAGTTTTTGAATTAACAGTAAGTCATGGTACAAGGTATGTAAATGGAATATTTTTCTTCAAATTTTGTTAACTGTTCCCTCATCAGTCAGTCCTTGCTATTTACCAAAATAAAAACAAAATAACCACATGTGACATCGAAAAGTGAGGATAATTACATCATAATGAGGATATATTTTTTCTTTATTTCAAACACAATGTTTTAATTACCACTCAATAACATGGTATTGTTGTGTTACGTTCTTTTTCTTTTAGAATGCCACCATCTTTTTCATTTATGTCAAATCTCAGCACCTAGGGTCGTAGTAATGGTAGCTATTTAGCGTGTCAGAATCCACAGTGACGTCACATATCTGTTTTAAGGTCATTTACTAAAATACATGACTCTCACTTCTTAATGGTGAGTGGGTGACAAACAGGTTTTAAACTTACAATGTCTTGCTTACAACGTTATAATCAATGAGCTACCTTTATCGTTGACATTATATTAAAGTATTTCAGAATGACCGATAGTATTAGAATCAGAAAACACCGATCTGACCAACGACAAAAACAATTACATAAGTCCGAGAGAAGGCATGTTCCTTCTACAGTAAAAACGAAAAAGGTTTAGCTTTATAAATATAAATGGAGGCCAGACAAACACGGACCATTGGCTGATACAGAGGTGGAATCGGGAACCTAGGAGAAGTGAGCATCCCCGTTGACCGATAATACAAACTGCCAGTCCTCTATGACGATCATGTAAACGGTAGTGAAAAGAGTGTGCTTATCTGACGGCTAGATGTCTTGATCTGTAAGCTAGTTTTCAAGACCATCCTCACATGAACAGCCGTTATTCGCTTGTCATGCATTCCTGACTGGTTGAAACTGAAATGGTTGTACCACGATATCAGGCAGTTTATCAGAATATAGAGATTCAACCATATCCATTAAATTAACGAAATAAGTTGATAAAGCAATAAGAGTTGTATCTGACGACATTTTATCTCGCAGGGATGACTGTCCGGAGAGCTATTGTCATGGTCAAGGTTTTGGCGTCGGCGTCAGCGTCACACTTGAAAAAAAAGTTTTAACCTGGGTTATTTTTTTAAACGAATGGGAGGTAGTTTAATATTTCAAAAAAGATGCCTTATGAAGAGACCTTTGTTTTCGTACGAAATCGTTTGACCTATTAAACTTTAATGCGGATTTTGACCTACTTATTAGATACTTTATTCTGAGCTGTATATTTTGAACCAAATGGGATAGGGTTTCGATATTTCTCATATAGATGCCTCATGAAGAAACCATGATACCAAGAATTTTACCCTGTGACCTTGGACATTGACCTAATTTTCAAGATTAGATCAATAGTTTATATACTACTATATACTAATATTGATTCAGTTCACTATAAACTACTATTGATTCTGTTCATTATAGACTACTATTGATTCGGTTCACTATAAACTACTATTAATTCTGTTTACTATAGACTACAATTTGTTATGTTTACAATAGACTACTATTGATTCTGTTTACTATGGACTAATATTGATTTTACTTATTATAGATTATACTGGATTCTGTTTCTTATAGACTGTTATTAATTCTGTTTACTATATACTATTATTGATTCTTTTTTACTATAGATCAACATTAGTTCTCTATACTATAGACTAGTATTGATTGTTTTACTATAGACTACTATTGATTCTGTTTACTGTAGTATACTATTGATTCTGTTTTTCATAGACTACTATTGATTCTGTTTTCCATAGACTACTTTTGATTCTGGTTTTCCTAGACTACTATTGATTCTGTTTTTCATAGACTATTATTGATTCTGTTTACTATATATTACTATTGATTCAGTTGAACCTACGCACGTGTGAACATGTATGAAGTATCGCCACTACTACCAACAGCTACCCACCCCCTTTTCTGATTTATTTTTTGCGTCGATAATTTCTCTGAAATGTGTGGATTCCTTGTCTACCTCATCCAAATTTCGATTTATATAATCGTTTCACACATTTTGTAAGCTTTAGAGAAAGGCCTTCCACTGGTATAACAAATTGTATTCTATCATACCGGTATAAAACGATTATATATAAATCGGAGAATTTAGAATCAGAAGGGGAGGGGTGTTGGTAGTAATGGCCATACTCCATATGTCTGTACAAATATCTTACTCACCCGTTTATTTTTTTTATATGCGCCTGGCTGTAAACAACGGAGGAAATTCGAACCATGAATAATTATTTCTCTCCCATCTATGTTGTCTCGTTTTATATTTTTTTATGTTTCAGGAAGCTTAACTACGTGCGTTATTACCACAGAACACTAATTCATCCACATTTTTAAAAAAAAAAAAGCTAATCCCATTGATTCATAATGTACATGTATGTTCTATGTTCATGTATGTATAACATCAGGAACCAGTAATTTTGTCCGTAATAGTAATAGTAGGGTTACATACTATATTACCCCCTAGTAAATATTAATTAGGAGGTGATATAGTATAAACCACTACTATTATTATATTACAGACATACTTACAGGTTCCTGTATCACGTAGGCTGATATAACATGAATCAATGGATAATACTTTTTTTAAAAACATGGATATATTAGTATGCTGTCGTTATCACGCACGTAGTTAAGCTTCTTGGAGCATAATTTTTTTTTAAATGATGCCACTTATATCCGAGATAAATATATATTCATGATTGGAATTTCCTCCATTGTTTACATATAGGGATCCGTGTTTAACCAACTATCTATATTGTATTGCTTATGGGAGTTATGAGATTGATCACAGTTCGTTATCTTCATAGATAACTGGGAAAAAATCAAACTAAAATCAATTGATGGAGGGGTATCATCAGTTAATAGGCTTCATATACGATTTCACTTTAAGGTGTATTGTGAAGTGTATTCGTCAATATTTGACCTGGTTATCACATACAGTGCAGAATTGATATGTGGGATCTGTCCCCCTCCCTACCCACCTTCTTCGGGCCTGTCTTAATGATAAGAATTCATCAAAACAATTATAGTTTTGGAAGAAATGTTTCGTTGTTTGGAAAACATATTAGAAGAATAAGCATCCTGTCATATGTTAAGTTTATGTGCATGTATCCTCTAACCTTTACTCTATTGTCACCTACATTCTGATTGGTTAATTTGTATTTTGAATTTCGAAATTCGAATCTCGTATTTTGAAATTCGAATCTCGTATTTTGAATTTGGAATCTTGAATGAGCCTCTTGGGCTTTCGTACCTTCCTCAGTAAAAACGAATAAAGGTTAAGCAATAGAAATATAAATGGAGGCCGGACAAACATGGATCACTGGCTACTCCAGAATTGGAATCGGGAACATAGGAGTGGTAAGCATCCCCGTCGATCGATAACACCAGCAGTTAACCCTCTATGACGATCAATAAACGGTAGCGAAAAGAGTGTGCCTATCTGACGGTTAGATGTCTTGGTATGTAAGCTACTCCTCAAGATCATCCCCATATAAATAAACGTATTGGCTTGCTATGCATTCTTCACTGGTTCAAATTAATATGGCTGTACCATGAAATCAAGTAGTTTGTCAGAAAGTAGATATTTTGGTCATTTCCATTAAAGTAACGAAATATTTTGATAAAGTAATAAGATTTGTACCAAATTATATTTTAGCTCGTCGGGGTGACTGTCCGAAGAGGTACTGCTGTGACCACGGTGTCGGCGTCAGCGTCACACTCGAACAAAGCCGTTTTGACCTGAACTAAATTCTTTTAAGCAAGGGGGGCATACTTTTAATATTTCACAAAGAGACGCCTCGTGAAGATACTTTTGTTTTGGTACCAAGACTTTTGACCTATTGGCCTTTATTGCGGATTTTGATTTAATTATTAAACACTTTAACTTGGGCTATACTTTTTCAACCAAAGGGGATAGGGTTCTGGTATTACGCATATAAATGTCACATGAAGACACCATTGTATTGGTAAATAGACGTTTTACTCTCTGACCTTGGCCAATGACCTACTTTTCAAAAACCTAAACATGGGCTATATCTTTTGAATCAAGGGCGCAGGGTTTTAATACTTCACATCCTCATTGACAATATTTTCGTGGTCTTTGGTGATCAGGTCTTCCAACAGTCTGTTGGAATTCCCATGGGCACGAATTGTGCTCCTTTGTTAGCTGACCTGTTTTTATATTCATATGAAGCAGAATTTATTCAAAAACTACGTGAGAAGAAAAAATATTTCGCTGTGGCCTTCAATTCGACTTTTAGATATATCGATGACGTTTTGTCTATTAACAATGATAGCTTCCATTCATATGTCGATTTGATATATCCCTGTGAGCTCGAAATAAAGGACACCACAGAGTCGTCCACTTCTGCTTCATACTTAGATATTTTATTGAAAGTAGACATTAACGGCAAACTGACAACTCAACTGTATGACAAACGGGATGATTTCAGTTTCTCCATCGTCAACTTCCCACATTTATGTAGCAATATTCCATTATCACTTGCATATGGTGTTTATATATCTCAACTGATTCGATATGCAAGAGCTTGTTCTGGGTATAGTCAGTTTTTAAATCGAGGTAAGCTACTGACAAACAAGTTGATGGTACAGGGATTTAAACAGTCTCGAATGAAGTCAGCATTTCGCAAATTCTATGGTCGTTATAACGATCTACTTCGTCAATACAACCTCACATTGGGTCAAATGCTGTCTGACGTGTTTCATACCGATTGTTAAGCCGTTCTTGGCACACTGATTTTGACTGATCAGGATATAGGGCTCACGGCGGGTGTGGTCGGTCAACAGGGGATGCTTACTCCTCCTAGGTACCTGATCCCACCTCTGGTGTGTCCAGGGGTCCGTGTTTGCCCAACTATCTATTTTGTATTGCTTGTTGGAGTTATGAGATTGATCACTGTTCGTTATCTTCACCTTGCATCTAAATGCATCAAGGATATAGGTATGTTTTAGTGCAGATATTTGAGCTAATGACATTTGCCTTTAACTTTGATCCAATTTTTGAAAGCTTTTCAACCGAAAGGAATGAAGCTTTGATGTTATAAGTATAGCTGTGTAATTAGAAAACATTTCTTTTGTTACCAGAATTGCTGACCCTGGACATTAACCTTCTTTTCAAAAACATTAAATTGGCTATATCTTTTGAACCAAGGGGATAGGAATTTGATATTACAAATCCAGCATGTCAAGACCTTCGATATGGTATCCAAGCGTTTGACTTAGTAACCTAGGACTTTGACGTATTTTAGAAAAACTGTTTTAGCTAAATGGATAGGCTAAAAAGAGTCAATCTTTCAGGCGAGATATGTTGTCTATTAGGTTTGAAATACATTAGCATTAGTTTTGTTTACTATACTTTAAGATTGATTTTGTTTACCATACATCAATGTTGATTTTTTAAACACTAAGACTGTATTTTGTTATGTATACACGGACTTATTTTGTTTATCATATAATAGGACATATTCTGTTTGTACATACTAGGATTTATATCGCTTAATATAGACTAGCATGAAATCTGTTTACGATAATGTATGATTTATTTTGAATACTATCCTCCATGGAATAAACTACACACTAGGATTTATTTTGTGCATTACATTTGATGTAGTCCTCAGTTGATTCTGTTTCCTATGGACGATACTTGATTTTGTTTACTATATATTATTATTGAGTCTGCTAACTATAGTGTACTATTGACTCTGCTTAATGTAGGCTACAATTTCTTCTACTTAAAATAAACTATTATTGATTCTCTCTACTATAGACTTCTACCAATTCTGTTTACTATAGACTACTATTGATTTTGTTTACCATAGAATATTATTGATTCTGTTTCTATAGACAACTATTGATTATGTTTACTATAGACTACTATTGATTCTGCTTACCATAGAATACTATTGATTCTTTTTACTATAGACTACTATTGATTATATTTTCAATATACTACTATTGATTCTCTTTACTATAGACTACTATTGATTCCGTTTATGATTGACTACTATTGATTCTGTTTACTATAGACTGTTATTGATTATATTTTCTATAGACATTTTATGTTTATTATAAACTACTATTAAATCTCTTTACAATAAACTACAATTGACTTTGTTTTCTATATATTACAATTGATTCTGATTAATATCAACTTCAAATTGAAAACGTTTTCCACGGACTACATTTGATTCCTTCTACCATTGACTTTTATTGATTATGTCTACTACAGACTACAATTGATTTTATTTACTATAAACACCAATGATTCTGTTTTCTATACACTACAATTGATTCTGTTTACCATATACTACAATTGATTCTGTTTACCATAGACTACTATTAATTCTGTTTACCATAGACTACTATTGATTGTGTTTACTATAGACTACTATTGATTCTGTTTAGTATATACTACTATTGATTCTGTTTAATATACACTACTATTGATTCTGTTTACTATAGATTACAATTGATTGTGTTTAGTATATACTACTATTGGTTATGTTTAATATAGACTACTATTGATTTTGTTTATTATAGACTACTATTGGTTGTGTTTCCAATATACTCAATTGATTATGTTTACTGTATGCAACAATTGACTCTGTTTACAATAGACTACTACTAATTCAGTTTATTATAGACGATGATTGAATTTTTTTTTTATATTTTACAATTGGTTATCTTTAATATAGACTACCATTTATTATGCCTACTATAAACTACTATTTGTTCTGTTTACTATAGACTACTTTTGATTCTGTTTACTATAAACTACTATTGATTCTGTATACGATAGACTACTTTTTATTTTTTTTTTCCTATAAACTACTATTGATTCTGTTTACTATGGACTAATATTGATTGTGTTTCCCATAGACGCAATTGATTCTGTTTAACCCCCTTCCCCACAATCACACACTTTAACGCATATACCTTTGCCCCACAATCACGCACTTTAACACACGATTTCCCAGATTTATTTGATATTTCCAACAGTAGTAAAGGGATAGATTAGGGGATACACTACTGCAACGCAGCTCCAAATTGTTTACTGCATAACGGGAAAAATCTAACACGGTATTGCAGAAGAATTATTCATGTTTAGTTTTATTATTTTATTTGATTATTTCAATTTATTATATATTTACAGATTTATGAAGATTACTGATTATCAGGAAGATGGTTATTTTAGTAGCATCAGAAAGAGGGGAATTGGGGAGGTGGTAAAAAACCGATCATAAATTACATCATCAATTTCGTGGTATGCATAAGTTATGTATATCAAACAAAGTATAAAAAATGGGGGGGGGGGTATTTTCTAAAAGACATATGTATATATATTCTCCTGCGAGGTTAACACAACAACATTGTTATTTTAAATGAGAGAGGAAATATGTCAACATTTTCAATTTGGTCATTTTTAGTGCTGATAAAGAGACCCCAGTCAAACCCGTGCCTTTCAAAACTCGAACGCACAGATTACGCAACCATAAAAAATCATACTACATAAAAATTTACTGAAACAAATGAAGTCAGTAATGGACACGAAATCTAACATTTTATTAGATTTTAAATAAAATGATTGGCAAAGTGAAGTACATATGTAAGGGGCGAAATTTAAAGATCGATGTCGGATAAAAATCTAAATTCAAATAGTGAAGGGGGGGGGATGAAAACTTCCGCAAGTTTCTGTCATCCGACATCTATTAGATATTAGTGGAAAGAGAAAACGAAGTGACTGTTAAAACCAGATGATAATATTACATTTTAATTAACATTTTAAAATAGTTTTAATGTACACTTTCTTTTGTTGATAAAAAGAGGAAAAGGTACACAGATTGTTATTTATACTCGTTTGTCCTTGCCTGTTAATCGATTAGTTTCAACAGTCAACATATTTAGTTTTAGGGGGGGGGGTTCTTGGTAAGAACTATGTAAATTTAGTTTTTTGTCAGACATTGAACTTTTGATCTCGCCCCAAAATCTTTCTTTTTGTTTATCATTATTTTTCTCACTTGAATTCATTGATTTATCGTAGGCTTGGATCTATGCAATTTTTATTTCATTTTTAAAATTTTTTACTTTGCAATAAATGAAAGATGAATGACAGAATAAGAAACAATTTTTAATATAGGGGGGTGTTAGTGGTGCGCCTTCAATTTGGCCAAGTTTCAGGTAGAATTAGCAGATCAACCATGGACTGACAATTCGTCGTAAAACCCGTGCATTTCAAAACTCGGATTGAACACGCGTGAAGACACAAAGTATTACGTAACCATAAAACAGCACTGCTTACAAAACACAAGCTCTCGACGTTTTAATTGTATGTATAAAATGAAAATTAAATGTAACGAGATGAATTTTTTTTTTTTAATTACGTTTACCATTGTCAGAACATCTTCCAAAAAATAAAACGATCTATGCAACAGGAATTTGCTATAAAAACACGAGAATTAGTTTCAAACGAAGGCTTGGATTTGCTTATAATTATCAAATTTTATTGAAGACTGGTCGAGTTTTTGTTAAGATATATGCAATTATTATTTTATTTGTTTTAAAAAAAAATGAAGATTCAATAAAAAAGAAATATATGTTTAAGGAAAAGACACCAGTCCATCAATTTTAGTCCCAATAAAATATATTTGCCAATCTGGCCACATGTAGTGTATCGATTGGTAATAAAACTCGTGTAAGTATTAACTTTACTACATGCATTTAACATAACTCAACACCAAAGTACATAGCATACAGCCAGCCGTGTACGCTGGAGGACGGGCGTTTATCATTCAGACTGATACACAAATGTGAGTGAAAATACACAATACCGTTCCTATAAATATACTAGTACAATTGCATTTAATAGTACATTAATCCCCTTTGTGAACATCAGAGTCGGCCAGGAAAAACCTAGAATTAAAACGATAAAAATCATGAAACATTCTAGGAAGCCTGTATCCGATGTCTTTGCTCCATGATACAGGGAGAGTGTGACGGACTTCACACTTTACAACGATATAAAATGCTAGATAAAAACTGAAAATAGCAACATTTGTCCTATCTGCATGAACGCCGGCTAGAAAGTGACCAGCCTAACAAAACCCGCTTACTCCCCGTGACAGTACACTACCCCCTATTGGTCAATATTATAATGGACCAAGACAACTATATCAAAACACGCTACTACATGTATAACGTGAATACATCATTTTCCCGCTTTTACTAGCGAACCGAGGGATAATATATTTATCAAGTCTCGGGTGCACTGGTACACGGGAAATATTGCGCAATCATATATAGATACACTGTAACAAGGCAAATGCACATATGTAAATATTCTACCATTTAATTAAGATACAATTACCAGTAAAATGCGCATTTTTCAGCGCATAAAATGATTTGCAAAATGAATGGTGTCAAAATAAACACGAGAGTCAAATATCTAAAGACTGGGTTTTAATTTAGATTTATGTAATCATTACTTTTAACCAATTCTAAGAGTGGGTACACTAGCTAGCTGATATGTATGTTAAATCTAGAGAGACAATATACTTGCTTATAATATTCAGTGTTTCACTCGATCAGTTGTTAAGAACAATGTGCACATGTAAATATTTATCAAATAATTTTTTATGCCATAAATTTTATATTTTCTTTTATCACATTATGACTGCTTGATATGGGCCGTTTCATCCAATTTTTAGAATAGAAGAAAAATAAGTGTAGTTTTAAATTCATTTTAATAGAATTACAAATGCTGTGATAAGTTACGATATGTTCTTATTTCTTTTCAGACCAATCATTTTTCCAAGACATTAACATGTTTGACATACACACACTATCTAATTAATCGCAGTCGGGTGGAGATTGAGGCAGTTTTAGTTGATGAACACTCCCCCCCCCCTTCCACGAATTAGGACTTGAAGTTCGGACAACTTCCCCTATTTTTATTTCCTTGCCAATAATTTTAGACAAGACAGGTTCGCCCCCCACTCCATTTCGATGTTGTTGAAAAGACGATGCTACGTGCCTGTAAGAGGAAGCATATCTAGGCCTCACACTGACATAGCTCGTAATCGGAACATACAGGACACCGCAACAGACAATTGCAAGGTGTATACAGTGCATTTTTGAAATTTCTGTTCTAAAGCACACACACCCCAAAGTAGGACACGGCATACGGACGCGGACAGTGTAATGTACAGCGATGCTTTGTTTGTTTTTTTTTTCCACATCTTGTTTTGAACATTGAAGATAATTTATGCATGCGTCAAAAAAAATTCAACAACATAGGCGAATTCTTATTTACAAAACATGATCTAATATATTCGTTTATTTTTATTAAGTAAAGTTTGAATCAGTCGTCAGTATAAATGAATATGTTAAACCTTGTCCAAAACTAAATTGATTACGTTTTTTCTTTGAAATAAAGATGAAATTTTATGAAATTTTATGATAAGAGTGTTTTAATTAAAACAAATAATATATAGAACGTATCGAAGGAAAAACAACGTTGGAAATGTAGATATTTTGATATGATTTTGAAAAATACTAGTAGATAAAGAAGTATTCATCTGTGGCATTTCTTTTGTTATACAAACATACATGTAGAATAATTTTTGAAAAAGGCAAATTTTGTATCATAAATATTTTCACAAGAAAATATTTTCCCCTATATTTATCGTAATCATGCTTCCACTCCCGACAGTCTTAAAGTATCATCTTTTATCAGAACTATCCACGATAAACTAACAGAATATATAACAATGGAAAACGTAGTGAAGAAATGTGTTTTCACAAATGGACTCCAAAGCGCTGTGGGGAAAAGCGTAACGTCATCAATCAGCAGCGAAAGCAAATGCTACTGTTACGTCATAGGCGGCGTGATAGGCAAAGACTATTTGTTCTGTTTACTTTAGACTAGTATTTATTATGTTTACTATAGACTACTATTAATTCTGTTTACTATGGACTACTATTGATTTTGTTTCCCATAGACTCAATTGATTCTGTTAAACATAGTGAAGAAATGTGTTAAAAATTCCGAATTTTCACAAATGGACTCCAAAGCGCTGTGGGGAAAAGGGTAACGTCATCAATCAGCGGCTAAAGTAAATGCTACTGTTACGTCATAGGCGGCGTGATAGGCAAAGAGTTAATATAGATTTATATTTGTTCTGTTTACTATACACTACTATTGATTCTATTCACTATAGACTGCTGTTGATTCTGTTTACTGTAGGTTACTTTTGATTAGGTCTACTATTTACTATTATTGATTCTGTTTACTATACACTACAAATGATTCTGTTTACTATACACTATAAATGATTTTGTTTACTGCAGACTACAATTGATTTTGTTTACTATATACTGCTATTTATTCTGTTTACTGTAGGCTGCTTTTGATTAAGTCTACTATTTACTATTATTGATTCTGTTTACTATACACTACAAATGATTCTGTTTACTATACACTACAAATGATTTTGTTTGCTATATACTGCTATTGATTTTCTTTACTATAGACTGCTATTGATTTTGTTTACTATAGACTAAAATTGATTTTGTTTACTATAGACTATAATTGATTCTGTTTACGATACACTACTATTGATTCTGTTTACTATGGACTACTATTGCTTATATTTGCCATAGACAACACTTGATTCTGTTTACTTTATACTACTATTGATTCAATATACTATATATTATCAATGTATTATAGATTCTGTTTACTTTATACTACTATTGATTCAATATACTATATACTATCAATGTATTATAGATTCTGTTTACTTTATACTACTATTGATTCAATATACTATATACTATCAATGTATTATAGATTCTGTTTACTAAACACCACTATTGCTTGGGTTTATAACCTACAATTACGTCTGATTACCACAGACCACTATTGATTATGTGTACTCTAGACTACCATTGTTATGAGATTGATCACTGTTTGTTAGGCCATTTTTTTTAAAATTGGTTTAGGATTTCAAATTTTTCAAATCCGTTCGGAGGAGGTAAAAAAAAAGTTCAAATGAAAAAATGTTAAGTAATAAAAATGTACTTGGTTTGAGGTCAATGTTTTATCATCAACTTTAATATTCTCTTCACTGTCAACTTAGCAGCTTAAGACGGTGGTATATAGCGACTATTGTGCACCATGGCAACAATGCTGTTTCCTTTAAAATTGATATTTGATTATTAGATTAACTTCCTATAATTATCAAATGGCCATTGTTTACCGTTTAGTTATGTAAATCCCAAAATAAAAGAACCACATTGTTTTTCCATTCAACAGATGGCAACCATGACGTATATAGGGACGCACTAATCACTTGAAGTACTAAAATTCTGACTGACCTTACCAAGCTTATATTTTGTCTAAAAATGTACTTTTAAGTTTCAAAAGCTTATTTATGAAGTCAAGTAAAGTTATAAATAAAATTCATGAAACCTATAAACATTTATTAAAAAATTCTGAATTTTATATAAGTGAGATCAATTTATTTTTGTTAGTGAACAAATTCTATACAACGAATGAATTCAATAATGTTAAATATGTTTTCAACCTCCTTCAATATATGAAGAATTACACATATTAATTATGAAGAATATTTCTTTAAAAAGCATTAATAAGAATTTAAAAGTGTATCCTCAGCAAAATGTATCCATGGTAAGGTCAGGCAGGGTTATACTTGTTGAGGTGATTAGTGCAACCCAACGAACGTCATGAATGCCATCTGCAATGCATAACTAATGCTAATTAGAAGTTAGTTTCATAAACAGATAATTTATTGGAAGCAAAAAGCATTGTTACGAAGGTGCAGAATAATTGTTAGCACCGGCTGAAGTTGACTGATATTCCACACATGACACATGGATATTATGGACTGTCCCGATATTTCAACGATCGACGGAGGCGTCTGTCCAAATATCCAGTCCAGCGGAATATATTTTATTGTCTTTCTTTATTTATTTTTTTTGTTTGTTTTGGTTTTTTTGTGAAAAGGAAAAATTTCAGCGTCGGAAATATAAAAAGGAGTGAAAAACCATTTTTTTTTCAACATCCCAAAAAACCAGTGCGGCAGATCCGTAAACCAACTCAATAAAAACAGACCTTATCTTCACCTTGCATTGATTCTCCTTATTATGAACTACGATTTATTTTATCAACTCTGAACTACTACTAATTCTCTTTGTCATAGACTACTATTGATGTTGTTTACTATGGACTAAAATTGAACTCCAAAATACTTTTTTATTTCAAGTTCAGAGTACTTGTGCGTGGAGTCAGAGTGGTGTTTATGGGAACCTCGCTTTTTTAAAAAAAAACTCTTTTTGATAACGAGTATCGCGATCCATAGCTACTACTTTACTTTTTCACAATATGAGCTTAAAAAGCATGGCGATATTGTTTTCCATGCACTTTCAAGATAGTTTGCTGATTATAATTTAGAAATGTGCCATCACATAAATCAGTAAAAATGTGTTTCCTATAGATATAAATGAGACAAATGCTGTAACCATTCCATACAGCAAACGATAATTTCTTTGCTACAGTGCTAACATAGAAGCTAATAATTTGAGCGATTCTAGTCAAACATTGCACTGCAATGTGGTGAATCTGATTTCAGAAGGTATTTCCTCCTCATTCTTTGTTAGTAGGTATACTTATCTGTAATTGTTGGTATGCTATTTTGAGCCAAGGCGGCGAATTCATCAGTCGTATATTATTTTCCAGGTATATGTAGCATCGGCGTGTGGATTTTAAATTAACAGTACGTTAAGGTAGAATGAAAAGTTCCCTTCACATTTTGTTCACCGCTCACTCATCATTCTGTCCTCAGTATTCACCAAAATAAAGTATAACTTTAACAACATATTTCATGAAAAAATTAAAATAATGAACATTGATCAATGTCATAGTTCCTAAACGAACTGGATTTTTATCGGTGTTTTTTTTTTTTACTTCAACCTCCATTTTAAATTTCTGCTGAACAATGCTGTAATTTTTTTGCATTTCGGTTTCTCATCTAGAACAATTTTTTCTATATCCAAATGTAGCACTCAGATCCGTATCAAGGTATTTGTTTAGCGTACTACACTTCACCGCGACACCTAGTATACATTTTAAAGTCATTTACTAAAATACACGACTCTCACGTTTTAATGACGGATGTTTGACGAGCAGGTCTTGAACTTTTAGTATCTTGGTTACAAAGTAGACTTTATAACCAATGACCAACCACTACTGGCCACATGATTGAAAACTTTTACAATTGTATATAATATTAGATTTCTGAAAAGCTCCGATAAAACTAACGACACACAAAATTTATAAGATTTGTTTCTTACTGAGTACTGTTATGGGTCAGACTTGCCATTGATAAAACTGCAGTAGATTTCACTAACAAAGGCAATGAATCAATTGATAATATTCATTTACAATTAATAATTGAAAGAAAGTGTAACAATAGCAAACTACTATCTTACGGAAATTAAACAATCAATATGAAAATGCGTGCGAAACAGAATCTACACACATAGAAATAGCATTCCAAAATTCTAGTTCCTAGTTATGAAGGTAATTCAAATATACCTAAAGTGCCTAACCAGATTTTTTATTTAATTAAAGTGTTTTATCATTATAATTCCAATGCATATACAATAAGAATGAATTTTCTAGTACAATATTGAAAGACTATGTTACAACCATTACTTCATCTTTCTACTAAAGAAAGTACACCTGAGATTTAGAACAATCTAGGACAAAGGTGTCAGTTGAGTGTCAGTAGTACACATCAAGAAATTAGCATCCAACTCTAGAACAATCTAGATCGAAGGTGTCAGTTAAGTACAAGTAGTACAAAAGAGTGAAAATGAAAAAAAAAAGGTTTAGCAATAGAAATACCAATGAAGCCCTAACGAATATTGACCACTGGCCGTGCAAGATGTGGAATCGGTTGCCTATGAAGACAAAACGTTCCCTGTCTAAAAACGGGCCACTGACCACAACAAAGCTGAAAACAGGTGCCTAGGAGAAGTAAACACCCCCTTTCCCCCAATCACAACCGATGTGGGCCCTTTATTTCAATTAAGTAAACGGAGTAATCCGTAGTGAACATATGTGTGCCTATCTGATTACCAGATATGTTGATTTTTAAACCCCTCTTCAAGGCCATCCTCCTATGATAACCGTTATTTGATTGTCACCCATAACTAACTGGTGTATACGGATATGGTTCTGTCACGAGATCAGAAAACAGAATTTATTCATATTTATTAAATCAACGAGATCTTTCATCAATGCAATACTAGTAACTGATTATATATTTTATTCCAAATATCCACGTACGCATCAATTAACATCAATCGGTAGAATGTAAAACTTATACGGTATCAGTTTTCATGCACCAGATGTGCATTTCGACAAATAATGTCTCCTCAATTATACTCAAACGATTTTTTTAAAATCGGAAATAACAATAAACTTTTGAGAGCTAGTGTAGGGAAAACGGAGTGCCAAAAACTACAGTTAATTTTTTCTAATGGTAAGAGCTATGCATGAGGGAGGTAATCATTGATTTGGAAATGAATTTCTAAATGTTATCACAACAATTAAATATTGATCCGTATTTTCAAGCTAGTAACGAAGTACTTAGCTACTGGGCTGTAGAGACCCTCGGGAACTAAAAGTCCACCAGCAGAGGTCTCGACCCTGAGGTCATAATATAAAACTTATACAGTGCCAATTCGACAAATAATGTCTCTTCAGTGATACTTAACCGAAATTTTTAAAATCGGAAATAACAATAAACTTGTAAGAGCTATTTTAGGGAAATACAGAGTGCCAAAAGGTGGAGTAAAATTCGTCTCAGGACAAGAGCTATGCATGAGGGAGATCTGGTGGATATCACGAACAGTATTCCCTCTCACACCGGTACTTTGAGGCAAAATTCAACAAAATAAACAAGCGAATTTTCTTGAAAACATACATACAATTAGTTGTTCGTATAAACTTCATAGCTTAAAGCGGGGTCGCCATTTACTCGGACATGGGAACGATGATTGTCGGGTTGCTGAGATCGTGATTATACAAAAAGTGGAAACTCACTTGTTTAACCACACATTTAGCTTCCGTTCAGATGTTACATCGTTTCATGAATTATACACTAAGATTTAATTTGTTTACCATGTACTAGGATTTGTTTTATTTACTAAACTCGAAGATTTCATTTTGTTTGTTTTACACTAGTATTATTTATGCTTACTGTATGTACGGTTTGAATTTCTTTTTTCATTATGGTAGGAATGATTCTGTGTTGTATATTCTAAAATTGATATTGGTTACAATCCAGTATAACTTATTTTATTACTATTCTTTATGGCATACACTACACAGTGGGATGTATTCTATATATTACGTTTACTGTAGTCATCAGATGATTATGTTTACTATTGACAACAATTGATTATGTTTACTATTGACAATAATTGATTGTCTTTACTATTGACAACAATTGATTGTGTTTACTATTGACAGCAATTGATTGTGTTTACTATTGACAGCAATTGCTTCTGTTTACTACATACTACTTGTGGTTCTGTTTACTATGAAAAACGTATACGGTACTAATTTTGATTCGCCATATGTGCGTTTAGACGAATAATGTCTCTACTGTGATGCTCAACCGGAATTTTTGAAATCCGAAATACTGAAATTGTAAGAGCTATTTTAGGGGAAAACAGTGTGCCAAAAAAATGGAGTCAAATTCGTGTAAGGATAAGAGCTATGCATGAGGGAGATAATTCTTAATTTTGAAATGAATTTCTAACTTTTATCACAGCAATTAAATATACATTCGTATTTTCAAGATAGTAACGAAGTAATTAGATACTGGGCTGTAGAGACCCTCGGGGACTAATAATCCACCAGCAGAGGTCTCGACCCGGGAGTCATTATGTAAAATTTATACGGTACCAATTTTGATGCACAATATGCGCATTTCGACCAACCTATGTTCTAAACTTTAAATTTAAGCTATGTTCTATGTTCACTATAGACTACAATTCAATTGGTTTGCTTAAACTACTTTTGATTTTTTTTACTATATACTACAAATGATTTTGTTTACTAGAGACTACAGATGATTCTGTTTACTATTGATTATGATTAATATAGACTACTATTGATTTTGTTTACTATATACTACTATTTATCCTCTTTGTTATAGACTTTTATCGATCCTGTTTGGTGCAAAATAGAATAAAACAGGAAAATGGAACTCGACTAAAATGAAATACCAGGTGATATCGAATATAACATATGCGAAAAGCATTATGAATCTTTCTTTTGTAAAGATGTAAGATTCCACACCGAGCAAAAACAATCCTATACACACAATCAACACTCTAAGTCAAACTTACTGGCTCAATCATATCTACCATACCTCTGTACTAAAACTCTTGACATTGTCGTGAAGCATATATTTAACAGTCTATGGTATATTTCTGACTCGTATTTTTCTTTAGAATACATTGAACATAAGTTCTGGGGAAACTGATATAGATATAGATGACAACATGTTTAAAATTGTCAAATGTAGATGTGGTTGTTAATATTATAAAACTGTGGATGTGAACTGCCGTTGGGGTGATAGTTTAATCCTGTGTGATAGGGACTCAAATGAATTATTTGGTAAATTTCAATATATATTGTTGTTTTACGTGTCTATTTTTTAGGATCATCTTATTATGTTCATTTTGTTTCGTTTTAAAATGTACAAGGAAAATAAACTTACAGAATATCGCAGAAAAAATGCGATCATCGTTTTCAAAAAAACGTTTTTGACAATGAGACAAATGGTGTACCCATTTAATACAGCAAACCCTAATCTTTGCAGATATTTTCTTTACTATTTTCTATAATAGACACCAATGATGTGCGCGCTGTTAGTCTAACATCAACACTGCAGTACGGTGAATTTGATTTCTGAAGTTTTTTCTCCTCATTCTTTACTGCTACACATACTTATCTAAGACTGTTGGTATGAGATTTTAAGCCACACCGGGTTTTTTTTTTTATACTTTTAACACAATTTCTTATTTACCGCTGAATGGCACGGTATGTATGTATTACGGTTTGTTTTATAACGTAACAATCTTGTTCAGTTCTTTATGTCAAACCATAGGCACAAGACCGTAGCAATGGTTGCAATTTAGGGTGTCAGAATCCAACGCGGCACAGGGTATCTGTTTTAATGTCATTTACTAAAATTCATTACTCTCATTACTTAATGGTGAGCGGGTGAAAAACAGGTCTTAAACTCACAATGTCTTAGTTACAACGTTATAATCAATGAGCTACAATTATCGTTGACATTATAAAAAACTATTTCAGAATTTTTGATAATATTAGAATCTTAAAAAATACCGATCCTGCCAACGACAAGAATAATCCCATAAGTTCCTTCCGCACTAAAAACGAAAGAGGTTTAACAATAGAAATAGAAATAGCAGCCAGACAAACACGGATCACTGGCTGATCCAGAGTTGAAATCGGGAACGTAAGAGGAGTAATCATCCCCATCGACCGATAACACCAGCAAATAGCCCTCTATGACGATCAAGTAAGCGGCAGCGAGAAGAGTGTCTATCTGACGGCTAGATGTCTTGATCTGTAAGCGCCTCTCCAAAACTATCCTCCTATAAAGAACCGTGTTCACATGTCATGTATCCCTGACTGGCTCAAACTAATATGGCTGTACTACGAAATGAAACAGTTTATCAGAAAACAAATATTCAATCATATCCATTAAATTAATGGAATATTTTGAAAAAGCAATAAGATATGTAACTGACGATATTTTTGCTCGTCAGGATGTCTGTTCGGGGAGCTTTTGTCAAGATCACGGTGTTGGCGTCGGCGTCGGCATCACACTTGAAGACACAAGATTTACCCAGGATTAAATCTTTTGAACCAAGAGGGACATACTTTTAATATTTCACAAAGGCATGCCTTATAAAGTAACTTTTGTTTTGGTAAGAAGGCTTTTGATCTATTGATCTTTAGGATTTTTACCTACTTATTAAATACTTTAAACTGGGTTATATCTTTTGAACAAAGGGGACATAATTTTAATATTTCACATATAGATGCCTTATGAAGACACCATTATATCGATACGAAGACTTTTTACGCTGTGACCTTGGACATTGACTTATTTTTCAATAAGGTGAACATGGGCTATATATTTTGAATTAATGGGAAGGGGTTTTGATATTTCACATACGAATGCCTCATGAAGATATATATGTTTTGGTGTAGATATTTGAGCTAATGACATTTATCTTGAAATTTGAGCAACTTTCCGACAGCTTGTAACTGGACTATACCTTGTGAACGGAAAGGAATGGGGCTTTGATGTTATAACTAAGATGGGCAATTATACTTAATTTCTTTTCTTATCGGATCTGTTGACCATGAACTTTTGCTTTCGTTTCATAAATATTAGCATTGCTAGTAATTGAATCAAATATCGTGTGAACCAATGGGGTAGGGATTTGATATTTCATCGTCAAATAAGGCATTCGATATGATATCAAAGTGTTTAACCTAGTAACCTTGGATTTTGAAATGATTTTCATAGAACTAAAGGGATGCTCTAACAAGAGACACACTTCCAAGCGAGCTATGTTGTCTTGTGACAGCACTTCTTCAAATATCCAAGCATACTATAACTACTATGATCGTTAAGATGAAAATATGAAGATAATGGAAAAAAAGATATCATAACGATAGTATGAAGTAATGTTATTATTAGTTGTCTTCGCATTGCATTCAACGAAATAAACTAGGGAATCTACTTGACAGTATACCTACTATGCCCTCTTCGTATAAACCTTCATAGCTTGAAACATAATATATAGTCAGACATGGATGTGGTGACTACTGGGTTACTGATATCGCGATAATATAAAGATGACAACTGACGTGTGTAACACCACATTAAGATTACTGTCAAAGTTTACATCATTTCATGGCTTAAGGTTAGGATTAGGATACACTAGGATATATTTTGTTTCCGTACTCTATGATTTATTTTCTTTACTATACACTTAGATTAATTTTGCTTCCTATACACTGGGGTTGATTTTTTTGCTTAACATCAAGACTGTTTTTGTGTACTGTATACCCAGATTTATTTTGATATTCATATAATAGGACTGTTTCTGTTTTTCTATACTAGCACATACTTTGCTTAAAGGGGAAGGCAATCCAAATCATTTACATGATAAATGATAGGATTAATTATACGATTAAAAGAAATTGTCGTAATTTTCTTCTAATAAACGGCCTAGATAAACATCATTACTAATTTGAAAGTTGAAATTCCTCTCTATAGAGGTTGCCATGATGTGAAACTCTTTTGCATTCAAGACCACGAAAATCAATGATTTTGATGTCACACTGTCTGTTTCAGTTTTGATGAGATTCTAAGATCATCAATGATGTACATATGCAAGGTTTTACGCATAGGTTCCTGTCAAGCTGTTAATTGCACGAATTAATACCCAGGGGAAATGTGAAAGAAATTGTTTTTCTTTAAATTTCCTGATCCCACCAAGTCATTTGAAAATAAAGACAATGTATAATGTTGACCATCATTTGCGTAATGACAAGTTGAGATTCGAGACATTTGTGTGAAGAACTGTTTACCGTCTGCTTGGTCTGCGACTTGACTGAATGCCATCTTTTCTTAATTTCTTCTTCCAAAATAACTGGCTTAAAGCTAAGCGACTCCAAACTTAACTGTTCGTGATTTGTTATGTTTACAGTGCTGCTGATGAATAAACCGTAACCGTCGGTGTGACGTCATCAATTAAATTTCGACGGCCGCTTTCTTAGCGGCGGTAGATTTGAATTTTATGATAGATTATGATAGATTAATCGCTAGGCAAGGATTCTTTTGTTCTTAAAGACTGTCATTGACGATATCAGTAACTAATACTGTATTCATAAAAGCAACAATGTGGTTAGGGTTAACTTTCTCTTTAATGTAAACTAGCATGATTTTTTTAAGATAATGTGTGATTTATTTTCATTGTTATCGTTTATGACATAACATACACATTAGGATTTATTTTGTGCATTAAATTTACTGCAGTCCTCAATTTATTCTGTTTACAATAGCCTACCATTGATTCTGTTTACTTTAGACTACTCTTGATTCTGTTTACCATAGACTACTATTGATTTTGTTTACTATAGACTACTATTGATTCTGTTTACTATAGACTACTCTTGATTCTGTTTACTATAGACTACTATTCATTTTGTTTACTATAGACTACTATTGATTCTGTTTACTATAGACTACTATTGATTCTGTTTACTATAGACTTCTATTGATTCTGTTTACCATAGACTACTATTGATTTTGTTTACAATATACTACTATTGATTCTGTTTACTATAGACTACTATTGATTCTGTTTACTATAGACTACAATTGATTATGTTTGCCATAGACTACTATTGATTCTGTTTACTGTAGACTACTATTGATTCTGTTTACCATAGACTACTATTGATTCTGTTTACAATAGACTACTATTGATTATGTTTACCATAGACTACTATTGATAATGTTTACTATAGACTACTATTGATTATGTTTATTATAGACTACTAATGATTGTGTTTACTATAGACTACTATTGATTCTCTTAACTTTAGACTACTTTTGATTCGGTTTAGATTTTGTATCAATTTTACCTTAAACTACTATTGATTCGCTTCCCTATATACTCTTTTTATTGTGTTTACTATAGAATGCAAATGATTATGTTTACTATAGACTACAATTAATTCTCTTTACTTTAGACTACTATTGATTATGTATACCTGAAATTCCATTTAATTTTGGACATTAACGATAACATTGATTTAGTCAATTTATGATTCTGTTTTCATCAACTTGGAAAGGTTTTGTTCACTAATAAGAAGGGTTACTTTTGATTACCTAGCGGATCAAGCCGATTTTATCCTATGCTATAAGATATATATCTAGTTGCAAAGCGGATTCATTGAAGCATATGTTTCCCCATGTTATGTTTTATTTCATAACATAGGTGGAGATAACCAACAGTGATAAATCTCATAACTCCTATAAACAATACCAAATAGAAAGTTGGGCAAACACGGAACCCTGGACACACCAGAGGTGGGATCAGGTGCCTAGGAGGAGTAAGCATTCCCTGTCGACCTATGAAATATGAAATCCGTGCCGAACAGAATCTACAAACACAAAAAGTAATTCCAAAATCCGCATTCCCAATTATGAAAATAATTCAAAATACCTAAAGTGTCTAACCAGAGGGTTTCTAATCAGAGTTTTTTTTTATTGTCATCAGAATTGCAGTCTATTTATAGCAGACATTAATTTATTACTAGTATTTTAAAAGACAATGATGCAACCATTGCGTCATGTTTCCACTCCAGAAAGTTCCCTTGAGATCTAGAACAGTCTAAGTCACTGGTGTCAATGTAGTGCAAGTAGTACACAACAAGAAATAAACATCCAACTCTAGAACAATCTAGGTGATTAGTGTCAGTTGAGTGCAAGTAGTACACAACAGTACAAATGAAAAAGGTTTAGCAATAAGAATATAAATAGAGCCCTAGTAAATACGGATCACTTGCCGCACTAAAGGTGTAATCGGGTGCGAATGAGGAGTAAACGTTTCATGTACCCCGATCACAACCGCCATGGGCCCTATACCTCGAACAAGTAAACGGTGTAATCCGTAGTTAAATATGTGTGCGTATCTGATGGCTAGTGATATTGATCCGTAGGCTCCTCTTCAAGACGATCATCATGTGAAGAAACGTTAATTGATTTGTTGATTTTCAGCTCAAAATATCGTTTTGATATTGAATACTCTTCGCTATCTTCCCCTTTTCATATTATAGATCGGTTATACCTGTAGATGTAAATTGGTGCATATTTGGATATTGGAAAAAAAACCAAACAGCTACTTCTATTGCATTAACGAAGTATCTCGTTCATCTAATGGATATAGACAGAATTCTGTTTTCTGACAAAATGTCTGATTTCGTGGCACAGACATTCCAGTTTGAATCAGTCAGGGATGGTCGACAAGCAACTCGAGGGTTGATTTCAAGTTCTTTTGATTTTTTAATCCACATTTTATTTCACCACTACAGGCATATGTATTGCAGAGTACGTTTGAAGTTTTTCCTCACAGCTCTTTTTAGCAAAGACAGGGACTTGATAAAACACTTAACTGGACTCAGCAATAGATCTTAGTTTGTAAAGTGTTTTTTTCTGACGTTTAGGAAGTCAGTATAGGTACGGTAACTCCTATTCATCCGACATAGTGACTGAGATATTAAATATGTGTAAAACTGAAGCATGGTTTTGAAGAACTTCATCTTTAAAAAAAACCAGTTGGAGTATACGCATAATCACCAAAAGTGGAATTCATGACAAGTTCGATACAATTTTAATAATGAGTCTTACAACGACAAAGATGTTACAAGCGTTGTCAGTTGGAATTAAAACATATTCCTTATGTGAATCTATCTGATTCTTTTATCACTTCTGGTTTACTAAACACAAAAGGATAAAGGGTACATATCTTTGTTTTGATATCTCTAATGCGATATTTTAAAATCCCTTTTATACGTGTAATCCATGTTGTCAATGTACACAAATCTTTTCCATATTTAACAAATCATCTGCTATAATCGCCTACATAATTCAAAATAGAGATGAAGTGATGTCGCTAATCGGAAGAATGCAGTTCTCTGTATTTAGGACATTTTAGGATAAGTGAATTGATATCGTCATCAAAGGTGAATATAATGAACAGGGATCAATCTCATTAACTCCTATAAGCAATACAAAATAGATAGTTGAGCAAAAACGGACCCCTTGACACACCATAGGTGGGATAAGGTGTCTAGGAGGAGTAAGCATCCCAATTTTCAACTACATCAACATCACCAGTAATGACATGTCCATCTGGATTACAGTTGAAAAAAGACAAAGAACAAGAACACATAGGGGAATTAAGGATAAGATAGTATATGTCTAGGCGCTGCAAGATTTGGTTTTGTAATTACAATGTTTGGATGTAATGGTAGAAGTATATTTGTAGGAAATACTGGACGTAGACTTGGGCTTGCAAAAAGTTGAAATACACGGCTGAACTCTTTTATTGGGTCAAATGCTGTCTGGCGTGCTTCATACCGATTGTTAAGCCGTTCTTGGCACACTGATTTTTACTGCATATAACGTCGTTTACCTGAACAGAATATAGGGCTCACGGCGGGTGTGACCGGTCAACAGGGGACGCTTACCCCTCCGAGGCACTTGATCCCACCTCTGGTGTGTCCAGGGGTCCGTGTTTGCCCAACTATTTATTTTGTATTGCTTGTAGGAGTTATGAGATTGATCACTGTTCGTTATCTTCACCTTTCGTGACGAATAATGTTGCTTATGTTGATGGTATATATTCATCTGTATGTAAATTTCAACTTAAGAAACTTGCGGCTTAATTTCGAAGGTATATCACCATGACTTGTCATGGTTTTAAGAGCCTGTAATTGGCAGCATCCATTATCATATAGTTTATGCTATATTCAGGTGTTGAAAATTCAAGTATACACTAGCTGTGGCTTCTTCAAATAACGTAATTATAACTCTATGGAACAGAGTAAAGTTTTGTGCAAAACTGATTTATACCTAATTGGCTGTTAATGTAAGGTAAAAGTAAATTAAACGTGACATAATGTATACTGTGTCTTTCATATGATCGATGTCCATTATTGTGTTTTCGTCTTTAAGCAAGAGTCTCATCACACTCAATTCATTCCCCTGTGGACTAGTCAAGTTTCCTACATCATAAAAGGTGACGATATCGAGTGACTATTATGTCATCATGCAAATGATAAAAGGTGACAATAACGAACAGTGATCAATCTCTTATCTCCTATAAGCAAAACAAATAAATAGTTGGGCAAACACGGACCCCTGGAAACAGGGTTGGGATCAGGTGCCTAGGAGGAGTAAGCATACCCTGTCAACCGGCCAAACCCGCCGTGAGCCCTATATACTGATCAGGTAAATGGAGGTATCCGTAGTCAAAATCAGTGTGTCAAGAACACTCTGATAATCGGTATGCAACACGTCAGACAGCATCTGACCTTATAATATGTTGTATTGGCAAACTAGAACGACCATAGAATTTGAAAAATGCTGACTTCAATTAAGACGGTTGAAACCCCTGTACTTATATTAATAATAATAATAATAATATTTATTTATTCATTTAACTGAGGAATTAAACGAAAAATGTCAATACAAGGGATAATACGGACAAAGTATAATTCTTACAAATGTCAATCGCACTACACTTCAGTTCGTTTACATGACGTATTTTGTATCAGAACTCTAGGAACTACATGTCAAGTAGGATGCAATGATACTGTATTTGCATTTTCCACCGTCAGCTTCCCATGTTTATGTAGCTATATTCCATTATCACTTACATATGTTGTTTATATCTCTCAACTGATTCCATACGCAAGAACTTGTTCTGCGTGTGCTCAGTTTTTAAATCGATGTAAGCTATTGACAAACAAGTTGATGGTACAGTGGTTCAACAGTCTCGATTGAAGTCAGCATTTCGCAAATTCTATCGTCGTTACAACGATCCAGTTCGTCAATGCAACCTACCATTGGGTCAAATGCTGTCTGACATAGTTCATACCTCTGGTGTGTCCAAGGGTACATGTTTGCCCAACTGTCTTTTCGTATTGCTTGTAGGAGTTATGAGATTAATCAATGTTCGTTATCTTCACCTTTCATATTACTATTGATTCTGTTTACTATTGACTACTATAGATCTTGTTTACTTTAGACCACTATTGATTATGTTTACCATATACTACCATTGATTGTTTTTACTATATAATATTATTGATTGTCTTTGGCTTTACCATACTCTGCTATTGATTCTGTTTTCTATATACTAATATCGATTCTGTTTGATGTAAAATTAAATAAGACAAATTTTATCGAATATATCATATGCAAAAAGCATCATCAATATTGCTATAGAAGACATGTACAATTCCAGAGACCAAAAACAATTGTATTCACACTCAAAACTCCACGTCACACTAAATAAATTGACTCTACAATATCCTCTGTACCAAGAAAATATTTAGATTGCTTTAAAGAATACAGTTGTTAGTCAGTGGTATGCTTCTGACTCGCATTTCTCTTTTGAATGCATTGAAAACACGTTTCTGGGGAAACTTACATAGATTGCAACATGTCTAAAGATTGATAGGTGTCGATGTGGTGGATATCTGTGTTAAAATTGATAGAATTTAACAGCAAATTCACAGTGGCTTGATAATTCAATATTGCATGCATGTAATAGAGACATAATTTGGTAAATCTTAATATGTATTGAGGTGTTACGTATTCATTTTTAGAAATTGATACTGTTGTGTTGATTTTGTTCCGTTTTCAAGTTTACAAGAAAATACACTTATAAAATTTGTAAATTCACGACACTGGAGAATGCTGTCTGTAGTATATCTCCTATTTGATTGTTATGCAGCGCACTGGATGCAAATCAAATGCATATATGTAAACTCGGTGCTGTCTCTGATATAATGTTTTTCAAAAACCGTTTTTGACAACGAGTATCCTGATTTATAACTACTACTCTACTTCACAAAATGAGCTTAAAAAGCACGGTGGCATTGCTCTGCTGGTACTTTCAAGATTGACGAGTGATTCTAATTCAGAGATATATCGTCACATGATTCAATGAAAATGTGCGTTTGTCTAGAAATAAGTGAGACATGATGTAACCATTTAATATAGCAAATCACAATTTTCACAAATATTTTCTTTCTTATTTTGGTATAAAAGACATTGATAATGTGTATGGTTCTAGTCTAGCATCAACACTGCGGTATGGTGAACCTGATTTCTGAAGTTATTTCCTCCTTATTTATTGCCATGCTACATAAATTGATCTATTGTTATTTGAATGTGATTTTCAGTCAAATCTTAGCGCCTAAGCCGTAGCAATTGCTGCTATTTAGCGTGTCAGAATCAACCGCGACATCGGACATCTGTTTAATGTTATTAACTAAAATGCAACACTCTCACTTCTTCATGGCGAGCGGGTGACAAACAGATCTTGAGCTCACATGTCTTGGTTACAACGTTATAATCAATGAACTACCATTATCGTTGACACGATAGAAAAATATTATAGAATTGTCGATAGTACTAGAATTAAAAAAAACCCACCGAACTGACCAACGACACGAACAATTCCATAAGTCCGAATCAGGTCCCGTTCCTTCCTCATTAAATGTCATAGGAGACGTTTTTTCAACAATGCCTTTTTTCTCTATAATTATCAGCTTTGCTAATTAGACTCCTCATAAAAATGCTTTTTTTTATATTAATAACGATATTAACGCTAAGAAATTGAAGTGCTAAGGTACTTTGATTAGAAAAGCGTTACCCGATTATCGTTCCAGATTCCCAGATTTTGGGATTTCATAAGAGACCACAATCAGATTTGCGAATCAAAACAAAAGCAAGGCCATATATGATTAATTTGCAACTAGAGGCGTTTGTTATGCAAGGATATTACTTTGAACTCATAATTAATGCAAATGCCAGTCACATTGACGATTTTTCATCGGAGGACGAACAATATTGGAGATCGATCAAGATATTATTTATTCCGAATCAGTTGAAATAATGATAAATGTATTGGATGATAATTTTCAGATTATATTATCTGATGATAATAAGAGAAGTATATACTAGCGGAAAAAAAGAAACTGTGCATTATAAAATTTAGTATATTTGTTTTATTTATTGTCTATATTTATAAAATCTAAACAATCGATACAGGTGATGTTTTTTAACAATATCGGATTGTACCCAACTGAGATGCACGGACTTTCCCATGGTTAATGAACAGATGTTTATTGAAGTGTTCGTACGCACTAGTTTTACTGGCCAAGACTGTTTGGAGTAAGAAGTGTAAAAGGTTTGTTTGCATCTTATTCGTTAAGGAAAGCACTTTAGTTTTGACAAAATTTACCCTTCATTCATGCCACGAATGGTCGAAAACCAACGTAATCGTGCTGTTGAGATGCTTCAAACAGGAATTACACAAAATATCGCAGCAAGACACTTTGGAGTTCATCAGAAAACCATCCAGTCATTATGGAGACGTTTCCAACAATCTGGTAACACTCGGGATCGACCACGTTCTGGGCGTTCTCGAGTGGCGTCGCGTCGACAGGACAGCCACATTAGACTTGTGCACCTGATAAATCGTTTCCAGACAGCAAGTTTGACTGCTCGTAGCATTACTGGACTTCGACCAATCAGTTCAGGAACTGTGCGTAATCGTCTGCGCGGGCACAACATCAGACAAATACGTCCAGCGGTGCACCCAATACTGCTCCATTGACATCGTATCGCTAGACTAGCGTGGTGTAGACGACATCTGCGATTCAGAATACAGGACTGTACCAATATCTTTTTCACTGATGAATCCAGATTTAATTTGGATAGCAGTGACGGCCATTGTAGAGTGTATCTTCGCGTTGGGGAGCGGTATCAGGACGCTTATGTTGTGCAACGTCGATAATTCGGTGGAGGTAGTGTTATGGTGTGGGGTGGAATAACAGCACGTGGAAGGACCCCTCTACAAATTGTCAATGGAAATCTCACCGGCGTACGCTATCGAGACGAAATCATTTGGTGTCATGTGATACCCTTCATACAGAGACAGCAAGATCACAACACACTGCAGAAAGACAATGCAAGGTTAAATGTTGCACGTGTAGTCAGGGACTATTCTATTCAACATAATGTCGATGTGTTGCCTTGGTCAGCTGTTTTCCCCGATTTATCGCCGATCCAACACGTCTGGGATGAAATGGAACGACGTCTACGCCGTTTACCAAATCAACCAGTGGCATTGGCTGATTTAGGCCAGGCTTTAACAAACATCTAGAACAACACCCCTCAAGTATTTCTGAACACTTTAGTGAATGCAAATGGTGGTCACACGCGGTATTGACTTTGTTAATTCAAGTTCGAATACCAGTGCCTTTCGAGTGTGCTGAAATTGACGTTATTCGAAGCTAACATTAATGGACTATGAAATGTTTTAATGAATACATTTGCTAACAGTATTACAAAAAATAAAATTGTTTCAGTGTTATTTTTTTTTTTTTTGATATATCAAATAATGCACAGTTTCTTTTTTTCTGCCAGTGTAGATATTTATTACCTGCAATATTTTTAACCACATTCAGATACGCAGGATTGTGTGTTTGTTTTTATCAAAAGGGGGAGTCATGTTGAAAGTTGACTGACAAAAAAGTTGGCACCATCCCTATCCCCCTTTGGTTCTACGTGCCTAAATCCCACCCTGATTTGGATATATCTTATAGACAGATCAGAATTTCCTTTGCACTCATTATGAGCGCCGTATTTTGAATTTCTTTCTATTAGGATTTTTACATCCAATGTATGCAGCTATTTCAGTTTAACAAGTGAATATTATAATCAATAAATATAAATGGCTAATAAAGATTATTTTACAATCAAATTTGCGACATTAGAGCCTATATGAAGAATAATTCTTCGCTATCACTTTACAATTTTTTTTTTCATTTCGTCCCTAGTAAGGAAACCAAACAACAAATATGTGTGCCATTAAAAAAAATCATCCTCCACTCTTGTATGACTGTAAAACATTATTTTATTTCACTTGATATATAAACTTGTAATTTCAATACCGCGCCATATTTTCTCTGGACATCCTTTTATAAACAGAAAGGGGGGTTTGATACTGCAACTTTCAACATATAGAGTTAGATCTAGGCCTATTAATCTTCAATTTACTTACATATTTAGAGAGTACATACTGATCAGAAGAGCTTGATGTGAGTATTTCATAGTTCAATTTCATTGACAAATTAAAACATGTAAATACTAAGTTATAAATCTCTGTACCATTGTCATTAGGCCAATGCAGTCAATGTTCTGCAGAATATTCTCGTCTTCACCGTACTTGCAGTTGGTCTGTAGTTGAAAATGGTTGGAACTGCATAGGCCTATATACCCATTATGTTGGCTAAAGTAGAGTGTATATGATATGAACGAGACTGATCACCATCAACCCCTGTAATCACGGGAAATGATTACACATCACACAACTTCGAGTTCTGTGTTCATGATGTACATCTCACACCCAAGTCAATCTGGACGTTGAATACTTAGGACAAAAGTGCATTGAAACAACTGACTTGCTCCATTACAGCTGAATGTAAGCACGTTGTACAATTCTATGTCTAAAATATGCAGCTTTTAGTATAAGCAAATACAATATATTGCGTCAAACTGGTCTCTTTTGACCTTATCAAGCAAGGACGATAAGTAATCATCCTATTTTGATACTTCATACCACAGCAACATTTGGCAATCGGTAACGTCCGTTACCTTACGATTTTTGTATGACTAATTTATCTACATATATTAAATATTTGAAGAACACATTTTCGAGCAAAACAAATTAATTTTGAAAATCGTCCCCTATGACTTTTAAAACGAAAAAGTTTTACCAATAGAAATATAAATGGAGGCTCTACAAAGACGGACCACTGGCCGCAGCAGAGGTGAAATCGGGAACCTAGGACAAGTAAGCATTTCCTTCGACCGATAACACCAGCCGTCAGTCCTCTATGACGATCACGTAAACGGTAGCGAAAATAGTGTGCCTATCTGACGGCTAGATACCTTGATCTGTAAACTCATCTTCAAGACCATCTTCACATGAAGAACCGTTATTTGCTTGTCACACATCCCTGACTGGTTAAAACTGATATGACTGTACTACGAAATCGGGCAGTTTGTCAGAAAACAGAGATTCAGCAAAATCCATTACATTAACGAAATATTTTGATAAAGCAACAGCAGTTGTAACGGACGATAGTTTAAGATCGTCACGACGACTGTCCGAGAGCATTTGTCATGAGCATGTTGTCAGCGTCGGCGTTGGTGTTATATAAAAAGAATTAAGTTTAACCTGGGCTAAAACTTTTGTACGAAGAGGGGGTGGGGGTAATATTTCACAAAGAGATGTCTCATTAAGAGACCTTTGATTTGGTATATAGACTTTTGACCTATTGACCTTTACCGCTACTGTGGATACTTATTAAGATTTTAACCTGGGTTATATCTTTTGAAACAATAGGGATAGGGTTTTGATATTTGACATATACTTGTCTCATGAAGATACGATTATATTGGTAAAAAGAGTATTTACCCTGTGACCTTGGACACTGACCTGCTTTTCAATAACGTTAGCCAGGGTTATATCTCTTGAAACAAGGGACAGGGTTTTGATATTTCACATATAAATGTATGATGAACATATATGTTGGTGTAGATATTTGAGCTAATAACATTTGCCTTGAACTTTGACCAATTATTCGAAATCTTTTAACTGAGCTATGTCTTTTTAATCAAAAGGAATGCAGCTCTCATGTTATGAATATAGATGCGTAGTTAGAGTACACTTTTTTGTTACCGGAACTGTTGACCCAGGATTTCGATCTTCTTTTCAAAAACATTAATATTGCCTATATCGTTTGAACCATGGGAATAAGGATTTAATATTTGATATTCAAATGCAGCATGCCCATTCCTTCGTTATGGTATCAACGCGTTTGACCAAGTAACCTCCGAATTTGACCTATTTTTTTTCAAAAACTTTAAGCTTTTGAACAAAATGGATAGACCAATGTACAATCGTGGGGTTTTATTGAGGGATCGAATCGTACATGGTGGATGTAGCTCAATTACATGAATAATATGCGTTGAATCCACTGTACATGGTTATCAAAATGATATGCTTACAAACCCTGCCACCTGATTTCACCTGTTATATCATCAATAGGGTTTTGTGTTTACCTACTCTCAATTTCGTATTCATTACATAAGCGTCAGCGTCGCCTTTCATAAATTAGCCTTTCATCTTTCTTAATTTGTGTGATTCATAACATTTGTGAGCTTCATTTTGCACTATTTACAGTTGGAATTATGTGTAACACCACTGCAGAAAATCAATATTTTTTGCCTTTAATTATCTGTTTTGAATAAAACTCATAATATTGAATATATTATAAGCGAAAAGCATTATTAATATCTTTATGGCAGATATTTAAAATTCCACACCGAACATAACAATTGTATTTACACACTCATTTCTTTAAGTCACACTTACTGGCTCAATCGTTTCTACAATATCGTATCTAATGTCCACATAGTGAGATTCTCTGGGAACAAACAGTCTGTCATATATATTTCTGACTCGTGTTTCTCTTTAAAACACATTGGAAACAATTTTCTGGGGAAAGTAACATGAATGACTACCTATGAAAAGATTGGTAAGTGTCAATGTGGTGGATATCGTTGTTAAAAGTAATAGACTTTGATTGCAATTTGACATTTACATGATTTTCGGCTTTTGCGTGCATGTGATAGACGCTGAAATGTATAATTTGTTAAATTTAAATATGCATCGATGTATCGTGTATCTATTTTTAGATGACCATCCTGTTATCTTGATTTTCTTTCCTTTTCAAATTTACAGCCGTCTGTGGTATTTTTATTATCTGATTCTTATATAGCCACCTGGGGAAAAAATGTGTACATTTAGTGTCGGTGCTGTTTCTGATATAACATTGATGCAACAAAGGAAATACAATCAACGGTTTTAGAAAAAAAAAATCAACAACGGGCACCACGAATCATAAGTAACATTTTATTTCTTCACAATATGATCTTAAAACATGGCAGTATTGTTATGCAAGAACTTTTAAAATAGTTCACTGATGATAATTCTGAAATGTACCATCACATAATTCAATAAAATATGTTTTTCTAGAGATAAATGAGACAAATGGTGTAACCATTTCATACAGCAAATCAAAATCTTCACAGATATTGTCTTTGTTACGGTGGCATAAAAACACCAATAATGTCAGCGATTATACTCTAACATCAACACTGCAGTGTGGTGACTATCATTTTCGAAGTTGTTTCCTCTTCATTCTTTACTGGTTCGTATAATTATCTATAATTGTTGGTATGTGATTTTTAGCTGAGGCGGCGAATATATCAGCTGTATATCATTCTTCGGGTAACATAAACGTCTCGTTTTTAAATTAACAGTGCGTCAAAGTAGAATGAAATGCTTTTCTTTGTATTTCGATCACCGTTCCCTCATTAGTCGGTCCTTAGTATTCACCGAAATAGAATCTAACTTTAACTAGATGTATCGTGAAACAGTTAAGATAATTAACATTGATCAATCGCATAACACCTACACAAACTAGATTTTTATGGGTTTTAGGTGTTTGTTTTTTTTTTACTTCGAGCACCATTTACTAAATTTCTAAATTTTCGCTGAACGATACTGTGATTTTCTTGCATTTCGTTTTTTCCAGAACATGATCATCTTTTATTTCAATATTTATCGGAAAGCGTAGCGCTTAGGACCGAAGCAATGATATTTGTTTAGTGCGTCAGATCCCACCGCGACATATACTATACGTAGTAAAGTCATTTAGTAACATGCACGACTCTCACTTCTTAATGGCAGATGATTGACGATCGGCTCTGGAAATTTCAGTATCTTGATTACAAATTTGAAGTAATAACCAATGACGAACACAACCGATGATATGATAGAAAACGACTGCAATTCAATATAATCTTAGAGTACTGAAAACCGCCGATAAAACCAACAACACACAACATGCATAAGACTTGTTCCTTATTGAGTACTGTTATGGGTCAGACTTATTATTGATAAAATGGCAGCAGAATTTACTAACATAGACAATAAAACAATTAATAGGATTTCTTTACAAATAATAATTGAAAGAAAGTGTAACAATAGCAACATACTATCTTACAGTAATTAAACAATTAATATAAAAATCCGTGCCAAACAGAATCTACACACACAGAAATAGTAATTCCGAAATCCTAATTCCCAGTTTTGAAAGAAAGGGGAAGATAACGAACAGTGATTATAAAAATGCTTAAAGTGTCTAACCAGAACTTTTCTAATCGGATTTTTTTATCATCAGAGTTCCAGTGTATTTATAATAGTAGTACAACCTTGAAAGACAATGATACAACCATCTTTCTACAACAGAACGTACTATTGAGGTTTAGAATAATCTAGGTCGCATGTGTCAATGAATTCCAAGTAGTACACAGCAAGAAATAAACATCCGACTGTTAAACAATCTAGGTCAAAGCTGTCCGTTAAGTAGCAGAAGTACAGACCAGTACAAATGAAACGAAAAGTTAGCAATCAAAATATAAATGGAGCCGTGGCAAATACGGACCAAAAATCAAAGCATGTATCAATAAACATATATCGGTATGATTAATCTAATCTTTAAGATGAAAGGGTGAAGATCATGAACATAATTTAATCTCAAAACGATACTTTGAGGTAAAATTCAACACAATAAACAAAGGAATTTGCTTGAAAGCATACCTACAATATGTTGTTCGTATAAACCTCATAGCTTAAAATGGGATCGCCATATACTCGGACATAAAAACGATGGTTGTCGGGATGCTGATATCGTGATCATATAAAATTGAAAATGATTTGTGTAACCACAAATCTAGTTTGCTTTCAGATGTTACATGGATTCATTAAATACACACTACGATTCATTTTGTTTACCGTTTTGAATGGTTTTCACTTGTTTACGACCATCTATGATTTATCTTTATTAATACCCTTTATAACATAAACTACATAGTATGATGGATTGTGTAGTACATTTACTGTATTCCTCAATGGATTATATTTACTATAGGCTACTGTTGATTCTGTTTACTATATACTGCTATTGTTTCTGTTTAATGTAGACTACTTTTGTTTCTGTTTACTATAGACTACTTTTGATTGTGTTTACTATAGACTACTATTGATTATGTTTACTATTGACTACTATTGATTCTGTTTACTATAGACTACTATTGATTCTGTTTACTATAGACTACTGTTGATTCTGTTTACTAGAGACTGCTATCGTTTCTGTTTACTGTAGACTGCTATTGTTTCTGTTTACTGTAGACTACTATTGATTATGTTTACTATTGACTGGTATTGATTCTGTTTTCTATATACTACTACTGATTCTGTTTACTATATAATACTATTGGTTCTGTTTAATATAGACTATTGATAATGTTAACTACTACTACTGATTCTGTATATTACAGACTGCTATGCTGGGTGCTTACGGTCTTTGAGTAGGTAGGGATCTTTATTGTGTCACACCTGCTGTGACACGGGGCCCTGGTCTTTGCGGTCTCATGCGAAGGACAGCCCCATTTACTCGCCTTGTACGACAAACAAGGGATAATGAGGACCTATTTTAACCAGGATCTTCACGGGATTATAGACTACTATTGATTCTGTTCATTATATATTACTGTTGATTCTGTTTACTATAGACTATGATCTGGTTCTGTTTTCTATAGACTACTATTGATTATGTTTACTACAAACTACTATTTATTCTGTTTACTATACACTACAATTGATTGTTCTTACTATCGACTAAGATTGATTCTGTCCGCTATATATTACTGTTGATTATGTTTACTATAGACTACGATCTGATTCTGTTTTCTATAAACTTGATTCTGTTTACTACAAACTACTATTGATTCTGTTTATCATAGACTACAATTAATTATCTTTACTATACACTACTATTGATTCTTTTTAATATAGATCACCATTGATTATGTTTTCTATTGGCTACTATTGATTCGTAAAAAATTGAATGAAATAAATGATATCAACTGTATCATATGTGAAAAACATTATGAATATCTTTATAGTAGAGATGTACAAATCCACACCGAGCAAAACAACTGTATTCACACACTCAAAACTCCAACTCACACTTACTGGCTCGATCGTTTCTACAATACCCTCTGTACTTAAAATCTTGAAATTGTCGTGGAGCGTACAGTTACTAATATATGGTAAATTTCTGACTCGCATTTCTCTTTAAATGCATTGAAAACAACAATTTAATAAATTAACATAGATGGCACCATGTTTAAAAATTGGTAGGTGTTAATGCGGTTCTTAAAACTAGTAGACTGTGACTGCAAATTACCATTGACTTGGTAGGTTACACGTGTGTGCATGTGATAGAGGCTGAAATGAATCAGCTGGTAAATTTCAATATGAATTCTTCTATTAGGTATTCAATTTTAGAGGATCATCCTGTTATATCAATTTTGTTTCGTTTTCAAATTTAAAACAAAAATACACTTACAGCCCTTGTAAATTCACGAGACTGGAGAATGCTGTCTCTGGTATCTCTTTTATTTGATTACGACTCAGACTCCTGAAAGAAAAAGAAATTGATATAGTTAGTGTTAATGCTGTATCTGATATAACACTGATATAGTAGAAAATGCGACCAACGTTTTTAAAAATGGTTTTGACAACGAGTATCACGATTCATAACTACTACTCTACTTCATCACAATATGAGCTTAATAAGCAAGGTGGTATTGCATTGTTGGTACTTTCAACATAGGAAAATGATTATAATTCAGAAAAATAGCATCATATGATTCAATAAAAATGTGTTTTCTCTAGAAATGAATGAGAAAAATGATGTATCCATTTCATACAGCAAATTATAATTTTCACAGATATTTTATTCGCTACGGTGGTATACAAAATACTAATGAAAGGTGAATATAACGAACAATTTCATAATTCCTATAAGCAATACAAAATAGATAGTTGGGCAAACACCGACCCCTGGATACACCAGAGTAATAATTTGAGCGATTCTAGTCTAACATTATAGTGGGGCAGAATCTGTAAAAAATCTTGCACTTAATGATGCAAGCATGAAACTTTGCACAAATGCTCTATACATATCACTTTTAGGAAAAAGAACGTTAGCCACTTCAATTTCGACATTGGTGGCCATTTTGAATCCAAGATGGCTCCCATGATGAAAATAACATAACCGATCTCGACTAAATACGCTTTTATGGTGTCCAACATGCATTGAAACTAAAAAATGTGACTATCATTAAGTAGAATATGGCCCTAGCTTTCCTTAGATACCAGAGAATGTACACATTTAGTTTTGAAAATAGAATTACAGTAAAAAAAATGTACAGAATTTCAAGGAAAATTGATAATTTTTACAACAAAATTTCAATATTGAAAACTTTGCGCACCCTGCACACACTTTATTTACAAACCCAAAAATCGAACTCTATATGCATAAAGAAATCACTAATATCAAAAAGTTCCGACTTCTATAGTTAGCGGTCATCTTTAAAAATTGCCAGCTGATGGTGAATTATAGCCATATAAGTCCGGTCATAATAAAGACAACACCGGACTACAAAAAGGATAAGGATATTCAATGATACAAAAGTATAATATGAAAAGCAGTAACTCTGCAGTAATAAAATCAAGACTATGGCTCTTTTAAAAGACCGTCGCCAATGTCAAAATAACACATGTACAGCAATGTGTAATCAAAGCAGTAACTCCGCAATTCAAATTCAAATAATATTTCTGAGCCTGCAAAAATGTATTCAGGTATTTTACTGCTCACAGTTACAGCTACACATAGCCGTGCACGGTAGGCTCAAACGGTAACACTTGCACCTTCCACGACACTCAGTATTGCATCCGCATTTTGTCAACTGTTGGCACCTCTGAGCAATTGGGACAAGGTTAGTCCACAACATTTCCCACAAATCGCCCTTCTTGACCCAGCCCCATTCCCCCGGACTAACAGTTTCCATCTCGCACAATTATATGTTCGATCAAAGCCGCATGTGTCGGTGGAATGGAGTCATCAGATCGTTGTTGTTTTTTTTGGAAAAAGATCTAATCTAGCTTCATCAATATGCACAATTGAACTGGACCTGTCGTACATTGTAATAACAAACAGTTCTTGGTCTCGATCACTTATGTTGAGTGGATAGTGACTTAGCTTGGTAAATACCTCTGTCACTTGTGGAAACACATTCCACGTTTGCCATGCTGTCTTCTTGCCCTTACCGCGAAAAGATGAAATCACGTCACAACCATTAAAAGCGTGGAAAAATAATATTCCACGAGACATTTCAGGCCCAATAACAGTGCAGATGTCATGAACAGGAATCCATCTAAGATTTTTGCCTTGTCCAAACTCAATCCAAAGATTTTACCGGAAGTGGTTACCCTGCGTCTAGCTCCAACGCCCCTTTTAGATCCTATCTCTGCTTTTGAACTGCATGATCTGTAAACATCGAAAACAATGTCTGTCCTCAAGTACCTTGAAGAATAAGATTGGATCTTGGAAGCAAATTTCTTCATAGCATATTCTTCAAACGTTTTGGATGTTCGAGGTGGATTAGCATTAACCAAATCTAATCCATTAATGATAATAACTTCGACACCTGGAAGTACGTCTGGCAGTGTTATTTTATCTTCAAGTAGTGGAACAAGCTGAGACTTCTGACAGGAGAGAAGTTTTCCGTTATCACTAAGTGACGCAAGGAATGCTTGGTTTTCATGTTTAAAAAATTCCTGGAAATCACACTCTCTTGACTGACAGGATATGAACAGTTTGGAAAAAAGTTGGCATTCTTCCTTCAAATGTTTCTGTTTTAGGTGTTTAGATGATGGATCTGGTTGTTGCCTGAAAAAGACCGTTTCCGTTTTTCCTGATGGTGTCATAGAATTTGGACCTCTCTCCTTCATGTAAACTTTTCAAAAAGTTATCAAACTTTTGTTTACCTTTGACAACGTGATCTGCAACCATCTCTGCGGCACTTGGATGAGCAGCACTCTTTGGTATCTAATATTAACAGCTCATTTGTGTCTTCCGTGAAAGGATTACCCATTTCTTTCATTGTGTCATACAATTTATCCACCCTTTCGATGAAAGTCCTTTGTACTTGTCCAGTTTGTTCATGATCTACCTCATTATGAGTGTTGGCACCAGACAGAAACTATCGGATGAACGTTTTTATCTGAGACAGATTGTTCCTTCTCACTCTGTAGATTAGACAGAAACACACACACTCTCTCTCTGTTGTATAAGGACGTCAAGCAAGAGCGACGGTATTTAAGTTCTTGTGCAATAACATCACAACTACTTAACACAGCTAGCAATTTTCCATCATTCAAGTTTCTTGCACATTCATTACGTTTTTTATCGACTTCCATTGTCATTGCCTGTCGTAGTCCAGAGAGTGGAGCTGCTTTTTCACACAAAAAACACGCCCGATGCTGAATAATTAAACGCCCCCTTTTTGATGGTATGTCTTCATCGTGATCATTTGTTTTAATTCGAGTTCTCTTCCTAGCCCTTTCGAATTTGCTATTATTAAACAGAATCCTACATCATTGGTGATATTTAGCTTTGTTTTTGCGTAGGATTTCCTCTATGCTTCCTCCCTGGTCTAATATGTCTGGCTCTAGATTCATTGGCATCCGATTGATTACTTTAAAGAGAGGGATATTTCGAGCGATCATTGTATACCCATCACAATCATTGCCAACGAGCCAGTGGGTGCTTCAAATCTTCATCTTTTTCCATCTGACAAAAACAGCATTTGCTCCAGTCAGTTTGAAGTGTGAGTGCGAACGGTCTTAATTCTGACATGATTTTAACAACTATCAAATATATACTATTATATAATCAACTTAAGGTCGAGGGCTTATCCTTTTACCACCTGAAATTGTAAAACGCGCATTGAAATATGGGATACAACTAAGTTCGGGATTAATCAAAGTACCTACACTTAGCTCGATCGTTCATCCAATACCATTTAAGTTCCGCGCGATCTGTACACCATCCGGGTAACAAATGCGCCGTTACCCTTGGCTCGGCTTTCCCGCGTTGATACATTCTGTCTCTTCAGGCGCGACTATCTGACCATAAAACAAAACAATTGCTTTTGGGGCTAGTCGGATAGTATTTAGAACACTATACTAAGAAACTTTTGGTATAGCTGGTATTGAACCCCATGCTGAGTTTCATAGTAGTGATGTCACCAGAGTGCCCTGGTTGTGCCATGACATACACTTTTATTTTCGAATACCATTAATGTTTTTTAATCCTTAGAGAGGTACAAAAAAGACTTACAGAAGATAAATCCTCAATAACAAGGAACGAAACAAGGACTTAAAAGCATGGTACAGAAGATTCCGAAATACGAACTTCAGATTCCTCTAACTGACACATAAATGGGTAATACAACCTACTAAATGTTCCAAAAGCACACATTTTCCAATTCATGCATGATGAAGAACCACATATATGCATTTACAATTGGAAATATGCTGTTGTATCGAGACACAAACTGTTAACAGAGCTTTCATCATCAGAAATTTAATTTGTTGACGAATCAGACGCCATCTTGAAAAATGGCCGCCATATTGAGTTTTTCAGGTGGCTAACGTTCTTTCTGGAAAGAATGATGTCTGAGGAGTATGCATGCCAAATTTCATGCTTGCATCATTAAATGCAAGATTTTTACATATTTTTGACATAATCTGCCCCACTATTACACTGCAGTGTGGTCAACTTGATATCTGGAGTGTTTGTTTCCCTCCTCATTCTTTACTGCTACGTATACTTATCTACAATTGTTGGTATATGATTTTAAGACAAGGCGGCGAATAAATCATTTGTACATGTATATCCTTTTTTAAAGATAATATCGGCGTCCAGTTTTTGAATCAACAGTAAGTCATGGTGCAAGGTATGTAAATGGAATATTTTTCTTCAAATTTTGTTAACTGTTTCCTCATCAGTCAGTCCTTGCTATTTACCAAAATAAAAACAAAATAACCACATGTGACATCGAAAAGTGAGGATAATTACATAATGAGGAGAGATTTTTTCTTTATTTCAAACACAATGTTTTAATTACCACTGAATAACATAGTATTGTTGTGTTGCGTTCTTTTTCTTTTAGAACGCGACCATCTTTTTCATTTATGTCAAATCTCAGCACCTAGGGTCGTAGTAATGGTAGCTATTAAGCGTATCAGAATCCACAGTGACGTCGGATATCTGTTTTAAGGTCATTTACTAAAATACATGACTCTCACTTCTTAATGGTGAGTGGGTGACAAACAGGTTTTAAACTTACAATGTCTTGCTTACAACGTTATAATCAATGAGCTACCTTTATCGTTGACATTATATTAAAGTATTTCAGAATGACCGATAGTATTAGAATCAGAAAACACCGATCTGACCAACGACAAAAACAATTACATAAGTCCAAGAGAAGGCATGTTCCTTCTACAGTAAAAACGAAAAAGGTTTAGCTTTATAAATATTAATGGAGGCCAGACAAACACGGACCACTGGCTGATACAGAGGTGGAATCGGGAATCTAGGAGAAGTGAGCATCCCCGTTTACCGATAATACAAACTGCCAGTCCTCTATGACGATCATGTAAACGGTAGCGGAAAGTGTGCTTATCTGACGGCTAGATATCTTGATGTGTAAGGTAGTTTCCAAGACCATCCTCACATGAAGAGCCGTTATTCGCTTGTCATGCATTCCTGACTGCTTGAAACTGAAATGGCTGCGCCACGAAATCAGGCAGTTTATCATAATATACAGATTCAACCATATCCATTAAATTAACGAAATAATTTGATAAAGCAATAAGAGTTGTATCTGACGACATTTTATCTCGCAGGGACGACTGTTCGGAGAGCTATTGTCATGGTCAAGGTTTTGGCGTCTGCGTCACCGTCACATTTGAAAAAAAAGTTTTAACCTGGGCTATTTTTTTAAGCGAATGGGAGGTAGTTTTAATATTTCAAAAAAGATGCCTTATGAACAGACCTTTGTTTCGTACCAAATCGTTTGACCCATTACACTTTACTGCGGATTTTGACCTACTTATTAGACACTTTATTCTGAGCTATATATTTTGAACCAAATGGGATAGGGTTTCGATATTTCTTATATAGATGCCTCATGAAGGCACCATTATCATGATACCAAGAATTTTACCCTATGACCTTGGACATTGACCTAATTGTCAAGATTAGGTCAATAGTTTATAGACTACTATATTCTACTATTGATTCAGTTCACTATAGACTACTATTAATTATGTTTACTATAGACTACAATTTGTTATGTTTACAAAAAAACTACTATTGGTTCTGTTTACTATGGACTAATATTGATTTTACTTATTATAGATTATACTGGATTGTGTTTATTATAGACTGTTGTTGATTCTGTTTACTATATACTATTATTGATTCTTTTTACTATAGATCAACATTAGTTCTCTATAATATAAACTAGTATTGATTGTTTTACTATTGATTCTGTTTACTGCAGTATACTATTGATTCTGTTTTTCATAGACTACTACTGATTCTGTTTTTCATAGACTACTATTGATTCTGTTTTTCATAGACTGCTATTGATTCTGTTTTTCATAGACTGCTATTCATTCTGTTTTTCATAGACTGCTATTGATTCTGTTTTTCATAGACTGCTATTGATTCTGTTTTTCATAGACTACTATTGATTCTGTTTTTCATAGACTACTATTGATTCTGTTTACTATATATTACTATTGATTCAGTTGAACCTAAGCACGTGTGAACATGTATGAAGTATCGCCACTACTACCAACATCCACCCACCCAACCACCCCCTTTTCTGATTTTATTTTTTGCGTCGATAATTTTTTTCTGAAATGTGTGGATTTCTTGTCTACCTCATCCCAATTTCGATTTATATAATCGTTTCACACTTTTTGTAAGCTTTAGAGAAAGGCCTTCTACTTGTATAACAAATTCTATTCTTTCATACCGGTATAAAACGATTATATATAAATCGGAGAATTCAGAATCAGAAACGGAGGGGGTGTTGGTAGTAGTGTCCATACTTCATATGTCTGTACACACATCTTACTCACCCGTTTATTTTTTTTATATGCTCCTGGCTGTAAACAATGGAGGAAATTCGAACCATGAATAATTATTTCTCTCCCATCTATGTTGTCTCTTTTTATATTTTTTATGTTTCAGGAAGCTTAACTACGTGCGTTATTACCACATAACACTAATTCATCCACATTTTTAAAAAAACGTTTATCCAATTGATTCATAATGTACATGTATGTTCTATGTCCATGTATGTATAACCTCAGGAACCAGTAATTGTGTCCGTAATAGTAATAGTAGGGTTGCATACTATATTACCCCCTAGTAAATATTAATTAGGAGGTGATATAGTATAAACCCCTATTATTATTATATTACAGACATACTTACCGGTTCCTGTATCACGTAGGTTGATATAACATGAATCAATGGATAAGACATTTTTTTTTAAAACGTGGATAGATTAGTATTATGTCGTTATCACGCACGTAGTTAAGCTTCTTGGAGCATGTTTTTTAAATGATGCCACTTATATCCGAGATAAATATATATTCATGGTTGGAATATCCTCCATTGTTTACATATAGGGATCCGTGTTTAACCAACTATCTATATTGTATTGCTTATGGGAGTTATGAGATTGATTACTGTTCGTTATCTTCAACTTTCATTTTTTTGTTTTGGTACCAAGACTTTTGACCTATTGGCATTTATTGCGGATTTTAACTTAAAGTAATGCCATACTCGCTATACGTCACTTGCGATTGTAAAAGACGGAACCAATATCGGTCAGTTTCACCATTTCGTATTTTACCGTTTTTGACCGTGATCGGTTTGATTTATACCGTGCAAAAAGCGTATCCAATGGCGCGGCATAAACTTCAAGGAAAATATTGTAAAGAAGCGAAACTTAAACGTCTAAACACGTCTAGAGACGCACGATGGGATAAGCAACACGCGTCAGACTCTTCCACCGCAACTAAATTAACGCCTATATCCAACTACGATCATACGTATACCTGCACCGACGATCTCATTCATAACGTGTTTAGTAAGAACTTGCAAGATTCTAAGAAACCGAGAGTGTCAAAGTCAAAATCTGACATTGGAAAAGTTGTACAGTATTTGTCAAATCTATAAGACTTATTTTTTTTAATTTTGTGTTTATAAAATTTAGATCGTGTGTTTTTATATATATGCATACTGTATATATGTATCAATTTCTCAAAGGCTGTTCATGTGATGTGAAAATGAGCCATATATATGTAGTACACATACATTGTTTCTATTGAATGAAGCAAAGTTCATGTAAAGTATTATCAAATTAGATTTCATTTGAGATGTTTATTTTCAATTAAATATAAAGATGTTATCTTTGGTTACGTTAAATCTTTGCAATGATTCTTGTTGTCCATTTCAAGGGGTACCTTTACATTATTGGCTCTGGGATAAAAATAGATGTGAAGACCTTTGGTTAAAGAAATATGCATTAAAGTGCCGTTACGTTAAATCTTTGCAATGATTCTTGTTGTCCATTTTAAGGGGGTACCTTTACATTATTGGCTCTGGGATAATAATAGATGTGAAGACATGTGATTCTTTTATTGTTTTCTGTTAAGCAGATGTTTATTCTTAATTAAGTATAAGAATTTTATGCTTTGGTCAGAGAAATATGCATTAAAGTGCCGTTATGTTCAATTTTGGCAATGATTCTCGTTGTCAATTTCATTGGGGGTACCTTTACATTATTGGCTCTGGGATAATAATAGATGTGAAGACATGTGATTCTTTTATTGTTTTCTGTTAATCAAATGTTCATTCTTAATTAAGTATAAGAATTTTATGCTTTGGTCAAAGAAATATGCATTAAAGTGCCGTTATGTTCAATTTTGGCAATGATTCTCGTTGTCGATTTCATTGGGGGTACCTTTACATTATTGGCCCTGAGATAAAAATAAATGTGATGACATGTGATTTTTTTTATTGTTTTTTGTTAAACAGATGTTTATCCTTAATTTACTATCAAATTTAAATGTTTGTGTCAGAGGAATTTCCATAAAAATGACATGATGTCCAATTTTCTCAATGATTCTTGTTGTACAATTTTTGTGAGAATGAGGCATATATTATGTAAAATTTTCTTTTAGTGCTTTCCATTCATAAAAACAAATGTGTATATACTTTAAGGTAAATAATTAGAACAACCATGTGTAATATAATGACTATTGTACTATTTTTACACAAGTTGTAGCTTAAAATGTCATAATTGGTAAAAACGCTAAAAAACTGTTAACAGATGATAGGGGGTATACATGTTTGATAGGCTGGTTTAGTAAATCTGATGTGATTAGACCTTTATTTTGTGGTTGTTTTCTTTTGCTGGAATGTTTGTCTGTATAATAAACACAATTCTGACAGGATTTATCAGATAACATGAAAAGTAAGGAGCTATCTTAATTATTAAAAACTTTAACCTGGGCTATACTTTTTCAACCAAAGGGATAGGGTTCAGGTATTACGCATATTGATGTCACATGAAGACACCATTGTATTGGTAAATTGACGTTTTACTCTCTGACCTTGGCCAATGACCTACTTTTCAAAAACCTGAACATGGGCTATACCTTTTGAATCAAGGGCGCAGGGTTTTAATACTTCACATCTAAATACCCCAAGGATATAGGTATGTTCTAGTGCAGATATTTGAGCTAATGATATTTGCCTTTAACTTTGACCCAATTTTTGAAAGCTTTTCAACCGAAAGGAATGAAGCTTTGATGCTATAAGTAAAGCTGTGTAATTAGAAAACATTTCTTTTGCTACCAGAACTGTTGACCCTGGACTATAACATTAAATTGACTATATCTTTTGAACCAAGGGGACAGGGATTTGATGTTACAAATCCAGCCTGTCAAGACCTTCACTATGGTATCAAAGCCTTTGACCTAATAACCTAGGACTTTGACCTATTTTAGAAAAACTGTTTTAACTAAAATGGATAAGCTAAGAAGAGTCAATCTTTCAGGCGAGATATGTTGTCTATTAGGTTTGAAATACATTAGCATTGGTTTTGTTTACTATACTTTAAGATTGATTTTGTTTACCATACATCAATGTTGATTTTTTTAAACACTAAGACTGTATTCTGTTCTGTATACACAGACTTATCAATTTATCATATAATAGGACATATTCTGTTTGTACACACCAGGATTTACATCGTTTAATAAAGATTAGCATGCGATCTGTTTACGATAATGTATGATTTATTTTGAATACTACCCTGTATAGAATAAAGTACACACTAGGATTTAGTCTGTGCATTACATTTGATGTAGTCCTCAATCGATTCTGTTTCCTATGGACGACACTTGATTCTGTTTACTATATATTATTATTGAGTCTGCTAACTATAGTGTACTATTGACTCAGCTTAATGTAGGCTACAATTTCTTATACTTAATATAAACTATTATTGATTCTCTCTACTATAGACTTATACCAATTCTGTTTACTATAGACTACTATTGATTTTGTTTACCATAAAATACTATTGATTCTGTTTCTATAGACTACTATTTGTTATGTTTACTATATACTACTATTGATTATGTTTACTATAGACTACTATTGATTCTGTTTACCATAGAATACTATTGATTCTTTTTACTATAGACTACTATTGATTATATTTTCAATATCCTACTATTGATTCTGTTTACTATAGACTACTATTGATTCCGTTTATGATTGCCTACTATTGATTCTGTTTACTATAGACTGTTATTGATTATATTTTCTATAGACATTTTATGTTTACTATAAACTACTATTAAATTTGTTTACAATAAACTACAATTGATTTTGTTTTCTATATATTGCAATTGATTCTGTTCAATATCAACTTCAAATTGAAAACGTTTTCCACGGACTACATTTGATTCCTTCTACCATTGACTTTTATTGATTATGTCTACTACAGACTACAATTGATTTTATTTACTATAAACACCAATGCTTCTCTTTTCTATACACTACAATTGATTATGTTTAGTATATACTACTATTGATTCTGTTTACTATAGACTACTGTTGATTATGTTTACTATAGATTACAATTGATTGTGTTTACTATAAACTACTATTGATTCTGTTTACCATAGACTACTATTGATTGTGTTTACTATAAACTACAATTGATTATGTTTAGTATAGACTACTATTGATTCTGTTTACTATAGACTACTGTTGATTATGTTTACTATAGATTACAATTGATTGTGTTTAGTATATACTACTATTGGTTATGTTTAATATAGACTACTATTGATTCTGTTTACTATAGACTACTATTGATTGTGTTTACTATAAACTACTATTGATTCTGTCTACTATAGACTACAATTGATTATGTTTAGTATATACTACTATTGATTCTGTTTAATATACACTACTATCGATTATGTTTACTATATATTACAATTGATTGTGTTTAGTATATACTACTATTGGTTATGTTTAATATAGACTACTATTGATTCTGTTTACTATATATTACTATTGGTTCTGTTTCCCATAGACTCAATTGATTATGTTTACTGTATACAACAATTGACGCTGTTTCCCATAGACGCAATTTATTCTGTTTAACCCCCTTCCCCACAATCACGCACTTTAACGCATATACCTTTGCCCCACAATCATGCACTTTAACACACTTTCAATTCGCATTTGTTTTGACTACGTTTTATCGTTGATACAGAGAAAAGTGGGTTATTTTATATCTTGGGTTGTAAGACAAAATAGTGATAAAGTGAGCGATTTGCCAGATTTATTGGATATTTTCAACAGTAGTAAAGTGATAGATTAGGGGATACACTACTGCAACACAGCTCGAAATTGTTTACTGCATAACGGGAAAAATCTAACGCGGTATTGCAGAAGAATTATTCATGTTTAGTTTTATTATTTTATTTGATTATTTCAATTTATTATATATTTACAGGTTTATGAAGATTACTGATTATCAGGAAGATGGTTATTTTAGTAGCATCAGAAAGAGGGGGAGGGGGGGGGTAAAAAACCATCATAAATTACATCATCAATTTCGTGGTATGCATACGTTATGTATATCAAACAAAGTATAAAAAATGGGGGGAAATATTTTCTAAAATGTATATGTATTCTCCTGCGAGGTTAACACAACAACATTGTTATTTTAAATGAGAGAGGAAATATGTCAACATTTTCAATTTGGTAATTTTAGTGTTGATAAAGATACCCTAGTCAAACCCGTGCCTTTCAAAACTCGAACGCACAGATTACGCAACCATAAAAAATCATACTACATAAAAATTTACTGAAACAAATGAAGTCAGTAATGGACACGAAATCTAACATTTTATTAGATTTTAAATAAAATGATTGGCAAAGTGAAGTACATATGTAAGAGGCGAGATTTAAAGATCGATGTCGGATAAAAATCTAAATTCAAATTCTTTGTAAAAAATATGTGAATTTTTTTTTTAAATTACGTTTAGCATTGTCAGAACATCTTCCAAAGAATAAAACGATCTATGCTACAGGAATCTGCTATAAAAAAACCACGAGAATTAGTTTCCAACGAAGGCTTGGATTTACTTATAATTATCAAATTTTATTGAAGACTGGTCGAGTTTTGGTTAAGATCTATGCAATTATTATTTTATTTGTTTTAAAAAAATTGAAGATTCAATAAAAAAGAAATATATGTTTAAGGAAAAGACACCAGTCCATCAATTTTAGTCCCAATAAAATATATTTGCCAATCTGGCCACATGTAGTGTATCGATTGGTAATAAAGCTTGTGTAAATATTAACTTTACTACATGTATTTAACATAACTCAACACCAAAGTACATAGCATACAGCCAGCCGTGTACGCTGGAGGACGGGCGTTTATTATTCAGACTTATACACAAATGTGAGTGAAAATACACAATACCGTTCCTATAAATATACTAGTACAATTGCATTTAATAGTACATTACTCCCCTTTGTGAACATCAGAGTCGGCCAGGAAAAACCTAGAAATAAAACGATAAAAATCGTGAAAAATTCTGGGAAGCCTGTATCCGATGTCTTTGCTCCATGATACAGGGAGAGTGTGACGGACCTCACACTTTACAAAGATATGAAATGCTAGATAAAAACTGAAAATAGCAACATTTGTCTTATCTGCATGAACGCCGGCTAGAAAGTGACCAGCCTAACAAAATCCGCTTACTCCCCGTGACAGTGTACTACCCCCTATTGGTCAATATTATGATGGACCAAAACAACTTTATCAAAACACGCTACTACATGTGTAACGTGAATACATCATTTTCCCGCTTTTACTAGCGAACTGAGGGATAATATATTTATCAAGTCTCGGGCGCACTGGTACACGGGAAATATTGCGCAATCATACATAGATACACTGTAACAAGGCAAATGCACATATGTAAATATTCTACCATTTAATTAAGATACAATTACCAGTAAAATGCGCATTTTTCAGCGCATAAAATGATTTGCAAAATGAATGGTGTCAAAATAAACACGAGAGTCAAATATCTAAAGACTGGGTTTTAGTTTAGATTTATGTAATCATTACTTTTAACAAATTCTAAGAGTGGGTACACTAGCTAGCTGATATGTATGTTAAATGTAGAGAGACAATCTACTTGCTTATAATATTCAGTGTTTCATTGGATCAGTTGTTAAGAACAATGTTCACATGTAAGTATTTATCAAATAATTATTATACCATAATTTTTATATTTTCTTTTATCACATTATGACTGCTTCGTATGGGCCGTTTCATCCAATTTTTAGAATAGAAGGAAAATAAGTGTAGTTTTAAATTCATTTTAATAGAATTACAAATGCTGTGATAAGTTACGATATGTTCTTATTTCTTTTCAGACCAATCATTTTTTTCAAGAAATTAACATGTTTGACATACACACAATATCTAATTAATCGCAGTCGGGCGGAGGTTGAGACAGTTTTAGTTGATGAACACTCCTCCCCTTCCACGAATTAGGACTTGAAGTTCAGACAACCTCCCCTATTTTTATTTCCTTGCCAATAATTTTAGACAAGACAGGTTCGCCCCCCCCCCCCTCCATTTCGAAGTTGCTGAAAAGACGATGCTACGTGCCTGTAAGAGGAAGTATATCTAGGCCTCGCACTGACATAGCTCGTAATCGGAACATACAGGACACCGCAAAAGACAATTGCAAGGTGTATACAGTGCATTTTTGAAATTTCTGTTCTAAAGTACACACACCCCAAAGTAGGACACGGCATACGGATGCGGACAGTGTAATGTAAAGCGGTGCTTTGTTTGGGTTTTTTCCACATCTTGTTTTGAACATTGAAGAGAATTTATGCATGCGTCAAAAAAAATTCAACTACATAGGCGAATTCTTATTTTCAAAACATGATGTAATATATTCGTTTATTTTTATTAAGTAAAGTTTGAATCATTCGTCAGTAGAAATGAATATGTTAAACCTTGTCCAAAACTAAATTGATTACGTTTTTTCTTTGAAATCAAGATGAAATTTTATGATTTTTTATGATAAGAATGTTTTAATTAAAACAAATAATATATAGAACATATCGGAGGAAAAAACAACGTTGGAAATACAGATCTTTTGATATAATTTTGAAAAATACTAGTAGATAAAGAAGTATTCATTTGTGGCATTTCTTTTGTTATACAAACATACATGTAGAATAATTAATTTTTAAAAAAGGCAAATTTTGTATTATAAATATTTTCACAAGAAAATATTTTGCCCTATATTTATCGTAATCATACTTCCACTCCCGATTCGACAGTCTTACAGTATCATCTTTTATCAGAACTATCAACGATAAACTAACAGAATATATAACAATGGAAAACGTAGTGAAGAAATGTGTTAAAAATTCCGAATTTTCACAAATCGACCCCAAAGCGCTGTGGGGAAAAGGGTAACGTCATCATTCAGCGGCGAAAGCAAATGCTACTGTTACGTCATAGGCGGCGTAATAGGCAAAGGGTTAATATAGATTACTATTTGTTCTGTTTACTATAGACTACTATTGATTCTGTTTACTATGAACTACTATTGATTTTGTTTCCCATAGACTCAATTGATTCTGTTTAACATAGATTACTATTTGTTATGTTTACTATACACTACTTTTGATTCTATTCACTATAGACTGCTATTGATTCTGTTTACTGTAGGCTACTTTTGATTAGGTCTACTATTTACTATTATTGATTCTGTTTACTATACACTATAAATGATTTTGTTTACTGCAGACTACAATTTATTTTGTTTACTATATACTGCTATTGATTCTGTTTACTGTAGGCTACTTTTGATTAGGTCTACTATTTACTATTATTGATTATGTTTACTATACACTACAAATGATTTTGTTTACTGCAGACTACAATTTATTTTGTTTACTATAGACTGCTATTGATTATATTTGCTTTATACAACACTTGATTCTGTTTACTTTATACTACTATTGATTCAATATACTATATACTATCAATGTATTATAGATTCTGTTTACTTTATACTACTATTGATTCAATATACTATATACTATCAATGTATTATAGATTCTGTTTACTAAACACCACTATTGCTTGGGTTTATAACCTACAATTACGTCTGATTACCACAGACCACTATTGATTATGTGTACTCTAGACTACCATTGTTATGAGATTGATCACTGTTTGTTAGGCCATTTTTTTTTAAATTGGTTTAGGATTTCAAAATTTTCAAATCCGTTCGGAGGAGGTAAAAAAAAAGTTCAAATGACAAAATGTTAAGTAATAAAAATGAACTTAATTTGAGGTCAATGTTTTATCATCAACTTTAATATTCTCTTCACTGTCAACTTAACAGCTTAAAACGGTGGTATATAGCGACTATTGTGCACTATGGCAATAATGCTGTTTCCTTCAAAAATGATATTTGTTTATTAAATTAACTTCCTATCATTATCAAATGTCCATTGTTTACCGTTTATTTATGTAAATCCCAAAATAAAAGAACCACATCGTTTTTCCATTCAAAAGATGGCAACCATGGCGTATATAGGGACGCACTAATCACCTGAAGTACTAAAATTCTGACTGACCTTACCAAGCTTATATTTTGTTTAAAAATTTACCTTTTAAAGTCTTATTTATGAAGTCAAGTAAAGTTATAAATAAAATTCATGAAACCTATAAACATTTATTAAAAAATTCTGAATTTTATATAAGTGAGATCAATTTATTGTTGGTAGTGAACAAATTCTATACAATGAATGAATTCAATAATGTTAAATATGTTTTCAACCTCCTTCAATATATGAAGAATTACACATATTAATTATGAAGAATATTTCTTTAAAATTTATTAATAAGAATTTAAAAGTGTATCCTCAGCAAAATGTATGCATGATAAGGTCAGGCAGGGTTATACTTGTTTTGGTGATTAGTGCAACCCAACGTACGTCATGGATGCCCTCTGAAAACAAGTGTTTGTTTTTATTTTGGGATTTACATATCTAAATGGTATGCAATGCATAACTAATGCTAATTAGAAGTTAGATTCATAAACATATAACTTATTGGAAGCAAAAACAGTGTTACTAAGGTACAAAATAATTGTTAGGACCGGCTGAAGTTGACTGATATTCCACACATGACACATGGATATTATGGACTGTCCCGAGATTTCAACGATCGACGGAGGCGTCTGTCCAAATATCCAGACAACAGAATCTATTTTCTTTTCTTTCTTTCTTTTTTTTTTTTTTGTTTGTTTGGGGTTTTTTGTGAAAAGGAAAAATTACAGCGTCGGAAATATAAAAAGGAGTGACAAACCATTTTATTTTTTTTCCAACATCCCAAAAAACCAGTGCGGCGGATAAAAACCAACTCAATAAAAAAAAAGGCCTTATCTTCACCTTTCATTGATTCTCCTTACTATAAACTACGATTTATTTTATCAACTCTGAACTACTATAGATTCTGTTTGTCATAGACTACTATTGATGCTGTTTACTATAGACTAAAATTGAACTCCAGCATGCTTTTTATTTCAAGTTGAGAGTACTTGTGCGTGGAGTCAGAGTGGTGTTTAACAAAGTAAGTTTTTAGATGACTGATCACTAGATAGAAATATTTGCGTTTTTTTTTTTGTTGTTGTTGATGAAAGAACTGTCTATATGTCAAAAAGTCTAGTTTTTTTAATTTATCGTTAGGAATGGTGGTGTAAAATGTTTTCTGATTTCAAGTTTACTAAAAGTTCTTCAGGTTTTTTTTTTAATCCACATTTCATTTGCACCATTTCTTGCATATGTAGTTTTTCTGGATCCAGCGATTTATCTTTGTTTGTAGAGATTTTATGTAGTTTAGGAATCCAATATAGGTAATTTATTTACAAATAATAATTGAAAGAAAGTGTAACAATAGCAAAATACTATCTTAGGGTAATTAAACAATCAATATCAAAAGCCGTCCCAAACAGAATGCACACACACAAAACTGGTAATTTCAAAATTCTAGTTCCTAGATATGAAAGTAATTCAAAAATACCTAAAGTGTCTAACCAGACCTTTTCTAATTAAAGCTTTTTATCATTAGAATTCTAGTGTATATACAATAAGAATGAATTTTCTAGTACAATATTGAAAGAAAATTATGATGCAACCATCTTCATCTTTCTACTAAAGAAGTGCACCTGAGATCTAGAACAATCTAGGTGAAAGGTGTCAGTTGAGTGTCAGTAGTACACAGCAATAAATAAGCATCCAACTCTATAACAATCTAGGTCAAAGGTTTCAGTTGCGCACAAGTAGTACAAACAGTACAAATGAAAAAAAAAAGTTTAGCAACAAAACTATCAATGGAGACCTAACAAATGTTGACCACTTGACGCGCAAGATGTGGAATCGGGTGCCTATGAGGACAAAACAGTCCCTGTCTAAAAACGGGGCACTGGCCACAACAAAGGTGAAATCAGTTGCCTAGGAGGGGTAAATGTCATCTGTCCCCCAATCACAACCGATGTGGACCCTATATTTTAATTAAGTAAACGGAGTAATACGTAGTGAACATATGTGTGCCTATCTGATTACCAGAAATCTTGATTTCTAAACCTCTCTTCAATGCCATCCTCCTATGATAAACTATGATGGCTGCACTGTATATGGTTCATGGAGGTCAAAAAAGTTTTGTGCTTCCCTACTCTTAATTTGTGTATTCATTATATAATAGCTCTAAAATGTCATTGCTATTTCGGATTCAGCATCACTGAAGAGACATTATTTGTCAAAATGCGCATCTGATGCATCAAAATTGGTACCGAATAAGTTCTACATTATTACCACTGGGTCGAGGCCTCTGCTGGTGGACTGCTCGTCCCCGAGGGTCTCTACAGCCCAGTAGCTAAGTACTTCGTTACTAGCTTGAAAATACGGATGTATATTTAATTGCTGCTATAAAATTTAGAAATTCATTTCAAAATTAAGGATTATCTCCCTCACGCATAGCTCTTATCCTGAGACGAATTTGACTCCACTTTTTGGCACACTGTTTTTGCCTATAATAGCTCTAAAACTTCATTGTTACTTCGGATTTCAAACATTTCGGTTCAGCATAACTGAAGAGACATTATTTGTCGAAATGCGCATCTGGTGCATCAAAATTGGTACCGTATAAGTTTTATATTGATCACATTTGTTATCTTCACTTTTGCAGGATTTACAGTTGAAATTAAGTGTAACACCATTGTAAAAAAAAATCAGTATTTTTTGCATTCAAATATCTGCTTTTACGGAAAGGGAACTCGACTAAAATTGAATAAAACAGATGATATCGAATATATTGGATGCGAAAAGCTTTATGAATATCTCTATCGTAGAGATGTACAACTCCTCACCGAGCGAACAGGATTGTAATCACACTCTCAAAACTCTAAGTCACACTTCCTGGCTCAATCGTTTCTACAGTACCATGTGTACTATAAACCACAGGCACCTGAAGTATGAATATTACTACCCCCCGCCCCTTTTTTGCCCAACTATCTATTTTGTATTGCTTATAGGAGTTATGAGATTGATCACTGTTCGTTATCTTCACCTTGCATCTAGAACAATCTAAGTCACTGGTGTCAATGAAGTGCAAGTAATACACAGCAAGAAATAAACATCCAACTCTAGAACAATCTAGATCATTGGTGTCAGTTGAGTGCAAGTAGTACACAACAGTACAAATGAAAAAGTTTTATCAATAAGAATATAAATGGAGCCATAGCACATACAGATCACTTGCCGCACTAGAGGTGCAATCGGGTGACAATGAGGAGTAAACGTCCCATGTACCCCGATCACAACCGTCATGGGCCCTATACCTCGAACAAGTAAACGGTGTAATCCGTAGTGAAAATATGTGTGCGTATCTGATGGCAAGTGATCTTGATCCGTAAGCTCCTATTCAAGACCATCATCCTGTGAAGAAACGTTAATTGCTTGTCACCCATCCCTGACTGATTCAAACTGGTATGTCTGTGCCACGAAATCAGGCAGTTTGTCAGAAAACAGAATTCTGTCTATATCCATTAAATTAACGAGATACTTCGTTAATGCAATACAAGTAACTATGGTTTTTTTAAATATCCAAATATGCACCAATTAACATTTACAGGTATAACCGATCTATAATATGAAAAGGGGAAGATAGCGAGCAGTATTCAATCTGAAAACGATACTTTGAGCTGAAATTCAAAAAATAAACAAGAATATGTCCTTAAGTGCACACCTACAATGAATTGTTCGTATAAAATCCAAAGCTTAAAGCGGGATCGTCATATATTCGGATATTGTAACGATGATTGTCTGGCTGCTAAGAAAGTGAAAATGGAATTTGACGTGTCTAACAACAGATTTAGTTTGCTTTCAAATGTTACATCATTTCATGAATTATAAACCAGGATTTATTTTGTTTACTAAACTCGAGGGTTGATTTCAAGTTCTTTCGATTTTTTAATCCACATTTTATTTCACCACTACTGGCATATGTAATTGCAGAGTACGTTTGAAGTTTTTCCTTCACAGCTCTTTTTAGCAAAGACAGGGACTTGATAAAACACTTAACTGGACCCAGGAATATATCTTAGTTTGTAAAGTGTTTTTTTCCTGACGTTTAGGAAGTCAGTATAGGTACGATACCTCCTATTCATCCGACATTGTGACTGGGATATTAAATATGTGTAAAACCGAAGCATGGTTTTGTAGAACTTCATCTTTTAAAAAACAGTTGGAGTATACGCATAATTAGTAAAAGTGGAATTCATGACAGCATCTGACCTAATGATATGTTGTATTGGCAAACTATATCGTTAAAACGACCATATAATTTGCAAAATCCTTTGCTTCAATTGAGACGGTTGAAACCCCTATACTTATATTAATAATAATAATAATAATAATATTATTTGTCTATTTAGTTGAGGATTTAAACGAAAAATGCCAGTACAGGGGATAATACTGACAAAGTAAACTTCTTAAAAATGTCAATCGCACTACACTTCAGTTCGTTTAGATGACGTATTGTGTATCAGAACTCTAGGAACTGCATGTCAAGTAGGATGCAATGCTACTGTATATGTATTATCCACCGTCAATGTCCCATATTTATGTAGCTATATTCCATTATCACTTGCATATGTTGTTTATATCTCCCAACAGATTCGATACGCAAGAGCTTGTTCTTCGTGTGGTCAGTTTTTAAATCGATGTAAGCTACTGACAAACAAGTTGATGGTAAAGGGTTTAACAGTCTCGATTGAAGTCAGCATTTCGCAAATTCTATGGTCGTTACAACGATCTAGTTCGTCAATACAACCTATCATTTGGTAAAATCCTGTCTGACATAGTCCATACCTATTATTAGGCCGTTCCTGTCACACTGGTTTTGAACACGGGTGACTCCTTTTACCTGATTAGGATATAGGGTTCATGGCGAGTGTGACCTGTCGACAGGGATGTTTACTCCTACTAGACACCTAATCCCACCTCTGGTGTGTCCAGGGGTCCGTGTTTGCCCAACTATCTATTTTGTGTTGCTTGTGGGAGTTATGAGATTGATCACTGTTCGTTATCTTCACCTTTCACATTACTTTTGATTCTGTTTACTATGGACTACTATAGATTTTGTTTATTTTAGACCACTATTGATTATGTTTACTATATACTACCATTGATTGTTTTCACTATAGAATACTATGAGTTGTCTTTGGCTTTACCAGATACTGCTATTGATTCTGTTTTCTATAGACTAATATCGATTCTGTTTGATTTAAAATTAAATAAGACAAATTTTATAGAATATAATATAAGCAAAAAGTATCATCAATATTGTTATCGTAGAGATGTACAGTTCCAGAGACCAAAAACAATTGTATTCACACACTCAAAACTTCAAGTCACACTAAGTAACTAAATCGATTCTATAGTACCCTTTGTACCAAGAAAATCTTTAGATTGTTTTAAAGAATACAGTTGCTAGTCAGTGGTATATTTCTGACTCGCATTTCTCTTTAAAATGCATTGCAAACAAGTTTCTGGGGAAACTAACATAGATTTCAACATGTCTAAAGATTGATAGGTGTCGATGTGGTGGATATCTGTGTTAAAATTGATAGAATGTAACAGCAAATTCACAGTGACTTGATAATTTAATCTTGCATGCATGTAATAGAGGCATAATTTGCTAAGTCTCAATATGTATCGTGGTGTTACGTATTCATTTTTAGAAGATCATACTGTTGTGTTGATTTTGTTCCGTTTTCAAGTTTACAAGAAAATACACTTATAAAATTTGTAAATTCACGACCCTGGAAAATGCTGTCTATAGTATATCTTTTATTTGATTGTTATGCAGCGCACTGGATGTAAATGGGATGTATATAGTTAAAGTCAGTGCTGTCTCTGATATAGTAATTTCAAAAACTGTTTTTGAGAACCAGTATCATGATTTATAACCACTACTTTACTTCTTCACAACATGAGCTTAAAAAGCATGGTATCATTGCTCTGTTGGTACTTTCAAGATTGACGAGTGATTCTAATTCAGAGAAATATCGCCACATGATTCAATAAAACTGTGCGTTTGTCTAGAAATAAGTGAGACATGATGTAATCATTTAATATAGCTAATGACAATCTTCACAAATATTTTCTTTCTTATTTTGGTATAAAAGACATTGATAATGTGTACGGTTCTAGTCTAGCATCAACACTGCGGTATGGTGAACCTGGTTTCTGAAGTTATTTCCTCCTTATTATTTATTGCCATGATACATAAATTGATCTATGGTTATTTGAATGTGATTTTAAGTCAAATCTTAGCGCCCAAGCCGTAGCAAGTGTTGCTATTTAGCGTGTCAGAATCCACCGCGACATCGGATATCCGTTTAATGTTATTAACTAAAACGCAACACTCTCACTTCTTCATGGCGAGCGGGTGACAAACAGGTCTTGAGCCCAAATGTCTTGGTTACGTTATAATCAATGAGCTACCATTATCGTTGACATGATAGAAAAATATTTTAGAATTGTCGATATTATTAGAATTTAAAAAAAACCCACCGACCTGACCAACGACACGAACAATTCCATAAGCCCGAATCATGTCCCGTTCCTTCCTCATTAAAGGTCATAGGAGACGTTTTTTTAACAATGCCTTTTTTCTCCATAATTATCAGCTTTGCTCATTAGACTCCTCATAAAAATGCTTTTTGTATATTAATAACGATATTAACGCTAAGAAATTGAAGTGCTAAGGTACTTTGATTAGAAAAGCGTTACCCAATTATCGTTCCAGATTCCCAGATTTGGGGATTTCATAAGAGACCACAATCAGATTTGCGAATCAAAACAAAAGCAAGGCCATATATGATTAATTTGCAACTAGAGGCGTTTGTTATGCAAGGATATTACTTTGAACTCATAATTATTGCAAATGCAAGCCACATTGACGATTTTTCATCGGAGGACGAACAATATCGGAGATCGATCAATATCTTACTTATTCCGAATCGGTTGAAATAATGATAAATGTATTGGATGATAATTTTCAGATAATATTATCTGATGATAATAAGAGAAGTATATACTAGCGGAAAAAAAGAAACTGTGCATTATAAAATTTAGTATATTTGTTCTATATTTATTGTTTATATTTATAAAATCTAAACAATCGATAAAGGTGATGTTTTTTTTAAAAATATCGGATTGTAACCATCTCAGATGCACGGACTTTTCCATGGTTAATGAACAGATGTTTATTGAAGTGTTCGTACGCACTAGTTTTACTGGCCAAGACTGTTTGGAGTAAGAAGTGTAAAAGGTTTGTTTGCACCTTATTCGTTAAGGAAAGCACTTTAATTTTGACAAAATTTACCCTTCTTTCATGCCACGAATCAGCGAAAACCAACGTAATCGTGCTGTTGGAATGCTTCAAACAGGAATGGCACAAACTATCGCAGCAAGACACTTTGGAGTTCATCAGAAAACCATCCAGTCATTATGGAGACGTTTCCAACAATCTTGTAACACTCGGGATCGACCACGTTCTGGGCGTTCTCGAGTGACGTCGCGTCGACAGGACAGCCACATTAGACTTGTGCACCTGATAAATCGTTTCCAGACAGCAAGTTTGACTGCTCGTAGCATTACATGACTTCGACCAATCAGTCCAGGAACTGTGCGTAATCGTCTGCGCGGGCACAACATCAGACAAATACGTCCAGCGGTGCGCCCAATACTGCTCCAATGACATCGTATCGCTAGACTAGCGTGGTGCAGACGACATCTGCGATTCAGAATACAGGACGTGGCCAATATCTTTTTCACTGATGAATCCAGATTAATTTGTAGAGTGTATCGTCGCGTTGGAGAGCGGTATTAGGACGCTTGTGTTGTGCAACGTCGACAATTCGGTGGAGGTAGTGTTATGGTGTGGGGTGGAATAGCAGCACGTGGAAGGACCCCTCTACAAATTGTCAATAGAAATCTCACCGGCGTACCTATCGAAACGAAATCATTTGGTGTATTGTGATACCCTTCATACAGAGACAGCAAGATCACAACACTCTGCAGCAAGACAACCCAAGGTCAAATGTTACACGTGTAGTCAGGGACTATTCTATTCAACAGAATGTCGATGTGTCAGCTGTTTTCCCCGATTTATCGCCGATCCAACACATCTGGGATGAAATGGAACGACGTCTACGCCGTTTACCAAATCAGCCAGTGGCATTGGCTGATTTAGGCCGGGCTTTAACAAACATCTAGAACAACACCCCTCAAGCATTTCTGAACACTTTAGTGGCATCAATGTCAAGCATGCGTGAATGCAAATGGTGGTCACATGCGGTATTAACTTTGTTAATTCAAGTTCGAATACCAGTGCCTTTCGAGTGTGCTGAAATTGACGTTATTCGACGTTAACATTAATGGACTATGAAATGTTTTAATGAATACATTTGCTAACAGTATTACAAAAAAAAAATTGGTTCAGTGTTATTTTTTTTTTTTTTAGTATTTTTTGATATATTAAATAATGCACAGTTTCTTTTTTTTCCGCCAGTGTAGATATTTATTACTTGCAATATTTCTAACCACATTCAGACACGCAGGATTGTGTGTTTGTTTGTTTTTTTCAAAAGGGCGAGTCAAGTTGAAATTTGACTGACAAAAAAGTGGGCACCATCCCTATCCTCCTTTTGTTCTACGTGCCTAAATCCCACCCTGATTTGGATATATCTTTTAGACAGACCAGAATTTCCTTTGCACACATAATGAGCGCCGTATTTTGAATTTCTTTCTATTAGATTTTTAAATGCAATGTGTGCAGCTACTTCAGTTTAACAAGTGAATATGCTAATCAATAAATATAAATGGCTAATAAAGATTCTTTTACAATCAAATTTGCGACATTAGGGCCTATATGAAGAATAATTCTTCGTTATCACTTTACAAAATGTTGTTTTTTTTAGTAAGGAAACCAAATAACAAATGCGTGCGCCATTAAAAAGATCGCCCCCACTCTTGTATGGCCGTAAACATTACTTTATTTCACTTTATATATAAACTTGTAATTTCAATATCGCGCCATATTTTTTCTGGACATCCTTTTATAAACAGAAAGGGGGGTCTGATACTGCAACTTTCAACACATAACGTTAGATCTAGGCCTATTAATCTTCAATTTACTTACATATTTAGAAAGAACATTCTGATCAGAAGAGCTTGGTGTGAGTATTTCATAGTTCAATTTCATTGACAAATTAAAACATGTAAATACTAAGTTATAAATCTATATACTACTGTCATTAGGCCAATGCAGTCAACGTTCTGCAGAATATTCTCGTCTTCACCGTACTTACAGTTGGTCTGTTGTTGAAAATGGTTGGAACTGCATCGGGTCGAAGATTTAATTTTTCATAGGCCTATATACCCATTATTTTGGCTAAAGTAGAGTGTATATGATATGAACGAGACTGATCACCATCAACCCTGTAATCACGGAAAATGATTGCACATCACACAACTTCGAGTTCTGTGTTCACGATGTAGATTTAACACCCAAGTCAATCTGGACGTTGACTACTTTGGACAAAAGTGCATTGAAACAACTGACTTGCTACATTACAGTTAAATGTAAGCATGTTGAACATTTCTATGGCTAAAATCTGCAGCTGTTAATATAAGCAAATACAATATATTGCGTCAAACTTGTCTCTTTTGACGTTATCAAGCAAGGACGACAAGTAATCATCCTATTTTGATACTTCATACCACAGCAACATTTGACGATCGGTAACGTCCGTTACCTTACGATTTTTTTATGACTAATTTATTTACATATATTAAATAATTGAAGAAGAACACATTTTCGTGCAAAACAAATTAATTTTGAAAATCGTCTCCTATGACTTTTAAAACTAAAAAGTTGTACCAATATAAATATAAATGGAGGCCCTACAAAGACAGACCACTGGCAGCAGCAGAGGTGAAATCGGGAACCTAGGACAAGTAAGCATTTCCTTCGACCGATAACACCAGCCGTCAGTCCTTTATGACGATCACGTAAACGGTAGCGAAAATAGTGTGCCTATCTGACGGCTAGATACCTTGATCTGTAAACTCATCTTCAAGACCATCCTCACATAAAGAACCGTTATTTGCTTGTCACACATCCCTGACTGGTAAAACTGATAGGGCTGTACCACGAAATCGGGCAGTTTGTCAGAAAACCGAGATTCAGCCGTATCCATTACATTAACGAAATATTTTGATAAAGCAAAAGCAGTTGTAACGGACGATATTTTAAGATCGTTATGACGACTGTCCGAGAGCAATTGTCATGAGCATGATGTCAGCGTTGGAGTTGGTGTTATATCCAAAGAATTAAGTTTAACCTGGGCTAACACTTTTGTACGAAGAGGGGGGTGGGGGTAATATTTCATAAAGAGATGCCTCATTGAGAAACCTTTGTTTTGGTATATAGACTTTTGACCTGTTGACCTTTACCGCTACTGTGGATACTTAAAATTTTAACCTGGGTTATATCTTTTGAAACAATGGGGATAGGGTTTTGATATTTGACATATAGATATATCATGAAGATACGATTATATTTGTAAAAAGATTATTTACCCTGTGACCTTGGACACTGACCTGCTTTTCAATAACGTTAACCAGGGTTATATCTCTTGAAACAAGGGACAGGGTTTTGATATTTCACATATAAATGTATCATGAAGATAAATGTTGGTGTAGATATTTGAGCTAATAACCTTTGCCTTGAACTTTGACCAACTATTCGAAACCTTTTAACTGGGCTATATCTTTTTAAATAAAAGGAATGCAGCTTTGATGCTATGAATATAGATGCGTAATTAGAGTACATTTTTTTGTTACAGGAACTGTTGACCCTGGATTTCGATCTTCTTTTCAAAAACATTAACATTGCCTATATCGTTTGAACCATGGGCATAAGGATTTAATATTTGATATTCAAATACAGCATGCCTATCCCTTCGATATGGTATCAACGCATTTGACCAAGTAACCTCCGAATTTGACCTATTTTCTTCAAAAACTTTAACCGTTTGAACAAAATGGATAGGTCAATATACAATCGTGGGGTTTTATTGAGGGATCGAATAGTACATGGTGGATGTAGCTCATTTACATGAATAATATGCGTTGAATCCACTGTACATGATTATCAAAATGAGATACTTACAAACCCCGCCACCTGATTTCACGTGTCATATCATCAATAGGGTTTTGTGTTTACCTACTCTCAATTTCGTATTCATTATATAAGCGTCAGCGTCGCCTTTCTTAAATTAGCTTTTCATCTTTCTTAATTTGTGTGATTCATAACATTTGTGATCTTCACTTTTGCACTATTTACAGTTGGAATTATGTGTAACACTACTGCAGAAAATCACTATTTTTTGCCTTTAATTATCTGTTTTGAAGAAAACTGATAGTATTGAATATATTATAAGCGAAAAGCATTATTAATATCTCTATGGCAGAGATTTACAATTCCACACCGAACATAACAATTGTATTTACACACTCATTTCTCCAAGTCACACTTACTGGCTCAATCGTTTCTACAATACCCTCTGTACTATGCACATAGTGAGATTCTATGGGAACAAACAGTCTATCATATATATTTCTGACTCGTATTTCTCTTTAAAACACATTTAAAACAATTTTTCTGGGAAACTAACATGGATGACTACATGTGAAAAGATTGGTAAGTGTCAATGTGGTGGATATTGTTGTTAAAATTAATAGACTTTAATTGCAATTTGACATTGACATGATTTTCTGTTTTTGTGTGCATGTGATAGACGCTGAAATATATCATTTGGTAAATTTCAATATACATTGATGTATCACGTATTTATTTTTAGATGACCATCCTGTTATATTGATTTTATTTCCTTTTCAAAAGTACATAAAATACACTTACAGGTTTTTTAAATTCACGAGACTGGAGAATGCTGTCTGTGGTATTTCTATTATTTGATTGTCATATAGCCACCTCAATAAAATGTGTACATTTAGTGTCAGTGTTGTTTCTGATATAACACTGATGCAACAAAAGAAATGCAATCAACGGTTTTAGAAAAAAATCGACAACGGGTTCCGCGAATCATAACTAACACGTTACTTCTGCACAATATGAGCTTAAAAACATTGCGATATTGTTATGCAAGAACTTTCAAAATAGTTTGCTGATGATAATTCTGAAAGGTATCATCACATAATTCAATAAAATATGTTTTTTTTTCTAGAGACAAATGGTGGAACTACTTCATAGAGCAATTTAAAATCTTCACAGATATTGTCTTTATCACGGTGGTATAAAAACACTAATAATTTCACCAATTCTAGTCTAACATCAACACTGTGTTGTGGTGAATATTATTTTCGAAGTTGTTTCCTCTTCATTCTTTGTATACTTATCTATAATTGTTGGTATGTGATTTTTAGCTGAGGCGGCGAATTTATCAGCTGTATATCATTTGTCAGGTATCATAAACGTCTCGTTTTCAAATTAACAGTGCGTCAATGTAGATACTGTTTTCCTTTGTATTTCGTTCACCGTTCCCTCATTATTCGTTCTTTAGTATTCACCGAAATAGAATCTAACTTTAACTAGATGTATCATGAAACAGTTCAGATATTTAACATTGATCAATCGCACAACACCTATACAAACTAGATTTTTAATGGGTTTTAGGAGTTTCTTTTTTTACTTTGAGCACCATTTCTAAATTTCTAAATTTTCGCTGAATGATACTGTATTTTTCTTGCATTTCGTTTTTTCCAGAACATGATAATCTTTTTTTTTCAATATTTATCTGAAAGCGTAGCGCTCAGGACCGAAGCAATGATATTTTTTTAATGCGCCAGATCTCACTGCGACATATAATATACGTAGTAAAGTCATTTACTAACATGCATGATTCTCACTTCTTAATGGCGGATGATTGACGATCGGGTCTGGAAAATTCAGTATCTTGATTACAAATTGGAAGTTATAACCAATGACGAACACTACCGATGATATGATAGACAACGACTGAAATTCAATATAATCTTAGAGTACTCAAAACCGCCGATAAAACCAACAACATACAAAATTCATAAGACTCGTTCCTTACTGAGTACTGTTATGGATCAGTCCTATCATTGATAAAATGGCAGCAGAATGTACTAACATAGACAATAAAACAATTAATAGGATTCATTTACAAATAATAATTGAAATAAAGTGTAACAATAGCAACATACTATATTACGGTAATTAAACAATTAATATTAAAATCCGTGCCAAACAGAACCTACACACACAGAAATAGTAAGTCCGAAATCCTAATTCCCAGTTTTGAAAGAAAGGGGAAGATAACGAACAGTGATTATAAAAATGCCTAAAGTATTTAACCAGGACTTTCCTAATCGGAATTTTTTATCATCAGAGTTCCAGTGTATTTATAATAGTAGTACAACCTTGAAAGACAATGATACAACCATCTTTCTACAACAGAACGTACTCTTGAGGTTTAGAATAATCTAGGTCGCATGTGTCAATGAATTCCAAGTAGTACACAGCCAGAAATAAACATCCGACTGTTAAACAATCTAGGTCAAAGCTGTCCGTTAAGTAGCAGTAGTACAAACCAGTACAAATGAAACGAAAAGTTAGCAATCAAAATATAAATGGAGCCGTGGCAAATACGGACCAAAAATCAAAGCATGTATCAATAAACATATATCGGTATGATTAATCTAATCTTTAAGATGAAAGGGTGAAGATCATGAACATAATTTAATCTCAAAACGATACTTTGAGGTAAAATTCAACACAATAAACAAAGGAATTTGCTTGAAAGCATACCTACAATATGTTGTTCGTATAAATCTCATAGCTTAAAATGGGATCGCCATATACTCGGCCATGAAAACGATGGTTGTCGGGATGCTGATATCTTGATCATATAAAATTGAAAATGATTTGTGTAACCACAAATCTAGTTTGCTTTCAGATGTTACATGGATTCATTAAATACACACTACGATTCATTTTGTTTACCGTTTTGAATGGTTTTGTTTACTAAACTCGTAGACTGATTTTGTTTAGTAGATACTAGAATTGATTTTGTTTATTTTTAACTATGATTCATTATGTTTATTGTATATGCGGATTGATTTTGTTTATCATATGATAGGATTGTTTCTGTTTTGTATACGCTAGCATTTGGATTGGTTAATATATACTAGAGTTCAACTTGTTTACGACCATTTATGATTTATCTTTATTAATACCCTTTATAACAGAAACTACATAGTATATTGGATTGTGTAGTACATTTACTGTATTCCTCAATGGATTATGTTTACTATAGACTACTGTTGATTCTGTTTACTATATACTGCTATTGTTTCTGTTTAATGTAGACTACTTTTGTTTCTGTTTACTATAGACTACTATTGATTCTGTTTACTATAGACTACTATTGATTATGTTTACTATTGACTACTATTGATTCTGTTTACTATAGACTACTATTGATTCTGTTTACTATAGACTACTGTTGATTCTGTTTACTATAGACTACTATTGATTCTGTTTACTATAGACTACTGTTGATTCTGATTACTAGAGACTGCTATTGTTTCTGTTTACTGTAGACTGCTATTGATTCTGTTTACTATTGACTAGTATTGATTCTGTTTTCTATATACTACTATTGATTCTGTTTACTATATAATACTATTGGTTCTGTTTACTATAGACTATTGATAATGTTAACTACTACTACTGATTCTGTATATTACAGACTGCTATGCTGGGCGCTTACGGTCTTTGAGTAGGTAGGGATCTTTATTGCCTCACACCTGCTGTGACACGGGGCCCTGGTCTTTGCGGTCTCATGCGAAGGACAGCCCCATTTACTCGCCTTGTACGACAAACAAGGGATAATGAGGACCTATTTTAACCAGGATCCTCACGGGATTATAGACTACTATTGATTCTGTTCATTATATATTACTGTTGATTCTGTTTACTATAGACTACGATCTGGTTCTGTTTTCTATAGACTACTATTGATTCTGTTTACTACAAACTACTATTTATTATGTTTACTATACACTACAATTGATTGTTCTTACTATCGACTAAGATTGATTCTGCCCGCTATATATTACTGTTGATTATGTTTACTATTGACTACGATCTGATTCTGTTTTCTATAAACTTGATTCTGTTTACTACAAACTACTATTGATTCTGTTTATCATAGACTACAATTGATTATCTTTACTATACACTACTATTGATTCTTTTTAATATAGATCACCATTGATTATGTTTTCTATTGACTACTATTGATTCGGTTCGTAAAAAATTGAATGAAATAAATGAATCAACTGTATCATATGTGAAAAACATTATGAATATCTTTATAGTAGAGATGTACAAATCCACACCGATCAAAACAATTGTATTCACACACTCAAAACTCCAAGTCACACTTACTGGCTCGATGGTTTCTACAATACCCTCTGTACTTAAAATATTGAGATTGTCGTGGAGCGTACAGTTACTAATATATGGTAAATTTCTGACTCGCATTTCTCTTTAAATGCCTTGAAAACAACAATTTAATAAATTAACATAGATGGCAACATGTTTAAAGATTGGTAGGTGTTAATGCGGTTCTTAACACTAGTAGACTGTGACTGCAAATTACCATTGACTTGGTAGGTTACACGTGTGTGCATGTGATAGAGGCTGAAATGAATCAGCTGGTAAATTTCAATATGAATTGTTCTATTACATATTCAATTTTAGAGGATCATCCTGTTATATCAATTTTGTTTCGTTTTCAAATTTAAAACAAAAATACACTTACAGCCCTTGTAAATTCACGAGACTGGAGAATGCTGTCTCTGGTATCTCTTTTATTTGATTATAATGCAGAGTCCTGAAAGAAAAAGAAATTAATTTAGTTAGTGTTAATGCTGTATCTAATATAACACTGATATAGTAGAAAATGCGACCAACGTTTTTAAAAATGGTTTTGACAACGAGTATCACGATTCATAACTACTACTCTACTTCATCACAATATGAGCTTAATAAGTAAGGTGGTATTGCATTGTTGGTACTTTCAACATAGGAAAATGATTATAATTCAGAAAAATAGCATCATATGATTCAATAAAAATGTGTTTTCTCTAGAAATGAATGAGAAAAATGATGTGTCCATTTCATACAGCAAATTATAATTTTCACAGATATTTTATTCGCTACGGTGGTATAAAAATACTAATGAAAGGTGAATATAACGAACAATTTCATAATTCCTATAAGCAATACAAAATAGATAGTTGGGCAAACACCGACCCCTGGATACACCAGAGTAATAATTTGAGCGATTCTAGTCTAACATTACACTGCAGTGTGATTAACTTGATTTCTGTTTGTTTCCCACCTCATTCTTTACTGCTACGTATACTTATCTACAATTGTTGGTATACGATTTTAAGACAAGGTGGCGAATAAATCATCTGTACATGTATATCCTTTTTTAAAGATAATATCGGCGTCCAGTTTTTGAATTAACAGTAAGTCATGGTGCAAGGTATGTAAATGGAATATGTTTCTTCAAATTTTGTTAACTGTTCCCTCATCAGTCAGTCCTTGCTATTTACCAAAATAAAAACAAAATAACCACATGTGACATCGAAAAGTGAGGATAATTACATCATAATGAGGAGAGATTTTTTCTTTATTTCAAACACAATGTTTTAATTACCACTGAATAACATGGTATTGTTGTGTTACGTTCTTTTTCTCTTAGAACGCGACCATCTTTTTCATTTATGTCAAATCTCAGCACCTAGGGTCGTAGTAATGGTAGCTATTTAGCGTGTCAGAATCCACAGTGACGTCGGATATCTGTTTTAAGGTCATTTACTAAAATAAATGACTCTCACTTCTTAATGGTGAGTGGGTGACAAACAGGTTTTAAACTTACAATGTCTTGTTTACAACGTTATAATCAATGAGCTACCTTTATCGTTGACATTATATTAAAGTATTTCAGAATGACCAATAGTATTAGATTCAAAAAACACCGATTTGACCGACGACAAAAACAATTACATAAGTCCGAGAGAAGGCATGTTCCTTCTACAGTAAAAACGAAAAAGGTTTAGCTTTATAAATATAAATGGAGGCCAGACAAACACGGACCATTGGCTGATACAGAGGTGGAATCGGGAACCTAGGAGAAATGAGCATCCCCGTTGACCGATAATACAAACTGCCAGTCCTCTATGACGATCATGTAAACGGTAGTGAAAAGAGTGTGCTTATCTGACGGCTAGATGATTTGATCTGTAAGCTAGTTTTCAAGACCATCCTCACATGAACAGCCGTTATTCGCTTGTCATGCATTCCTGACTGGTTGAAACTGAAATGGTTGTACCACGATATCAGGCAGTTTATCAGAATATAGAGATTCAACCATATCCATTAAATTAACGAAATAAGTTGATAAAGCAATAAGAGTTGTATCTGACGACATTTTATCTCGCAGGGATGACTGTCCGGAGAGCTATTGTCATGGTCAAGGTTTTGGCGTCGGCGTCAGCGTCACACTTGAAAAAAAAGTTTTAACCTGGGTTATTTTTTTAAACGAATGGGAGGTAGTTTAATATTTCAAAAAAGATGCCTTATGAAGAGACCTTTGTTTTCGTACGAAATCGTTTGACCTATTAAACTTTAATGCGGATTTTGACCTACTTATTAGATACTTTATTCTGAGCTGTATATTTTGAACCAAATGGGATAGGGTTTCGATATTTCTCATATAGATGCCTCATGAAGAAACCATGATACCAAGAATTTTACCCTGTGACCTTGGACATTGACCTAATTTTCAAGATTAGGTCAATAGTTTATATACTACTATATACTAATATTGATTCAGTTCACTATAAACTACTATTGATTCTGTTCATTATAGACTACTATTGATTCGGTTCACTATAAACTACTATTAATTCTGTTTACTATAGACTACAATTCGTTATGTTTACAATAGACTACTATTGATTCTGTTTACTATGGACTAATATTGATTTTACTTATTATAGATTATACTGGATTCTGTTTCTTATAGACTGTTATTAATTCTGTTTACTATATACTATTATTGATTCTTTTTACTATAGATCAACATTAGTTCTCTATACTATAGACTAGTATTGATTGTTTTACTATAGACTACTATTGATTCTGTTTACTGTAGTATACTATTGATTCTGTTTTTCATAGACTACTATTGATTCTGTTTTCCATAGACTACTTTTGATTCTGGTTTTCCTAGACTACTATTGATTCTGTTTTTCATAGACTATTATTGATTCTGTTTACTATATATTACTATTGATTCAGTTGAACCTACGCACGTGTGAACATGTATGAAGTATCGCCACTACTACCAACAGCTACCCACCCCCTTTTCTGATTTATTTTTTGCGTCGATAATTTCTCTGAAATGTGTGGATTCATTGTCTACCTCATCCCAATTTCGATTTATATAATCGTTTCACACATTTTGTAAGCTTTAGAGAAAGGCCTTCCACTGGTATAACAAATTGTATTCTATCATACCGGTATAAAACGATTATATATAAATCGGAGAATTTAGAATCAGAAGGGGAGGGGTGTTGGTAGTAGTGGCCATACTCCATATGTCTGTACAAATATCTTACTCACCCGTTTATTTTTTTTTATATGCGCCTGGATGTAAACAACGGAGGAAATTCGAACCATGAATAATTATTTCTCTCCCATCTATGTTGTCTCGTTTTATATTTTTTATGTTTCAGGAAGCTTAACTACGTGCGTTATTACCACAGAACACTAATTCATCCACATTTTTAAAAAAAAAAAGCTAATCCCATTGATTCATAATGTACATGTATGTTCTATGTCCATGTATGTATAACATCAGGAACCAGTAGTTTTGTCCGTAATAGTAATAGTAGGGTTACATACTATATTACCCCCTAGTAAATATTAATTAGGAGGTGATATAGTATAAACCACTACTATTATTATATTACAGACATACTTACAGGTTCCTGTATCACGTAGGCTGATATAACATGAATCAATGGATAAGATTTTTTTTAAAAACATGGATATATTAGTATTCTGTCGTTATCACGCACGTAGTTAAGCTTCTTGGAGCATAATTTTTTTTTAAATGATGCCACTTATATCCGAGATAAATATATATTCATGATTGGAATTTCCTCCATTGTTTACATATAGGGATCCGTGTTTAACCAACTATCTATATTGTATTGCTTATGGGAGTTATGAGATTGATCACAGTTCGTTATCTTCATAGATAACTGGGAAAAAATCAAACTAAAATCAATTGATGGAGGGGTATCATCAGTTAATAGGCTTCATATACGATTTCACTTTAAGGTGTATTGTGAAGTGTATTCGTCAATATTTGACCTGGTTATCACATACAGTGCAGAATTGATATGTGGGATCTGTCCCCCTCCCTACCCACCTTCTTCGGGCCTGTCTTAATGATAAGAATTCATCAAAACAATTATAGTTTTGGAAGAAATGTTTCGTTGTTTGGAAAACATATTAGAAGAATAAGCATCCTGTCATATGTTAAGTGTATGTGCATGTATCCTCTAACCTTTACTCTATTGTCACCTACATTCTGATTGGTTAATTTGTATTTTGAATTTCGAAATTCGAATCTCGTATTTTGAATTTGGAATCTTGAATGAGCCTCCTGGGCTTTCGTACCTTCCTCAGTAAAAACGAATAAAGGTTAAGCAATAGAAATATAAATGGAGGCCGGACAAACATGGATCACTGGCTACTCCAGAATTGGAATCGGGAACATAGGAGTGGTAAGCATCCCCGTCGATCGATAACACCAGCAGTTAACCCTCTATGACGATCAATAAACGGTAGCGAAAAGAGTGTGCCTATCTGACGGTTAGATGTCTTGGTATGTAAGCTACTCCTCAAGATCATCCCCATATAAATAAACGTATTGGATTGCTATGCATTCTTCACTGGTTCAAATTAATATGGCTGTACCATGAAATCAAGTAGTTTGTCAGAAAGTAGAGATTTTGGTCATCTCCATTAAAGTAACGAAATATTTTGATAAAGTAATAAGATTTGTACCAAATGATATTTTAGCTCGTCGGGGTGACTGTCCGAAGAGGTACTGCTGTGACCACGGTGTCGGCGTCAGCGTCACACTCGAACAAAACCGTTTTGACCTGAACTAATTTCTTTTAAGCAAGGGGGGCATACTTTTAATATTTCACAAAGAGACGCCTCGTGAAGATACTTTTGTTTTGGTACCAAGACTTTTGACCTATTGGCCTTTATTGCGGATTTTGATTTAATTATTAAACACTTTAACTTGGGCTATACTTTTTCAACCAAAGGGGATATGGTTCTGGTATTACGCATATAAATGTCACATGAAGACACCATTGTATTGGTAAATAGACGTTTTACTCTCTGACCTTGGCCAATGACCTACTTTTCAAAAACCTAAACATGGACTATATCTTTTGAATCAAGGGCGCAGGGTTTTAATACTTCACATCCTCATTGACAATATTTCCGTGGTCTTTGGTGATCAGGTCTTCCAACAGTCTGTTGGAATTCCCATGGGCACGAATTGTGCTCCTTTGTTAGCTGACCTGTTTTTATATTCATATGAAGCAGAATTTATTCAAAAACTACGTGAGAAGAAAAAATATTTCGCTGTGGCCTTCAATTCGACTTTTAGATATATCGATGACGTTTTGTCTATTAACAATGATAGCTTCCATTCATATGTCGATTTGATATATCCCTGTGAGCTCGAAATAAAGGACACCACAGAGTCGTCCACTTCTGCTTCATACTTAGATATTTTATTGAAAGTAGACATTAACGGCAAACTGACAACTCAACTGTATGACAAACGGGATGATTTCAGTTTCTCCATCGTCAACTTCCCACATTTATGTAGCAATATTCCATTATCACTTGCATATGGTGTTTATATATCTCAACTGATTCGATATGCAAGAGCTTGTTCTGGGTATAGTCAGTTTTTAAATCGAGGTAAGCTACTGACAAACAAGTTGATGGTACAGGGATTTAAACAGTCTCGAATGAAGTCAGCATTTCGCAAATTCTATGGTCGTTATAACGATCTACTTCGTCAATACAACCTCACATTGGGTCAAATGCTGTCTGACGTGTTTCATACCGATTGTTAAGCCGTTCTTGGCACACTGATTTTGACTGATCAGGATATAGGGCTCACGGCGGGTGTGGTCGGTCAACAGGGGATGCTTACTCCTCCTAGGTACCTGATCCCACCTCTGGTGTGTCCAGGGGTCCGTGTTTGCCCAACTATCTATTTTGTATTGCTTGTAGGAGTTATGAGATTGATCACTGTTCGTTATCTTCACCTTGCATCTAAATGCATCAAGGATATAGGTATGTTCTAGTGCAGATATTTGAGCTAATGACATTTGCCTTTAACTTTGATCCAATTTTTGAAAGCTTTTCAACCGAAAGGAATGAAGCTTTGATGCTATAAGTATAGCTGTGTAATTAGAAAACATTTCTTTTGTTACCAGAATTGCTGACCCTGGACATTAACCTTCTTTTCAAAAACATTAAATTGGCTATATCTTTTGAACCAAGGGGATAGGAATTTGATATTACAAATCCAGCATGTCAAGACCTTCGATATGGTATCCAAGCGTTTGACTTAGTAACTTAGGACTTTGACCTATTTTAGAAAAACTGTTTTAGCTAAATGGATAGGCTAAAAAGAGTCAATCTTTCAGGCGAGATATGTTGTCTATTAGGTTTGAAATACATTAGCATTAGTTTTGTTTACTATACTTTAAGATTGATTTTGTTTACCATACATCAATGTTGATTTTTTAAACACTAAGACTGTATTCTGTTATGTATACACGGACTTATTTTGTTTATCATATAATAGGACATATTCTGTTTGTACATACTAGGATTTATATCGCTTAATATAGACTAGCATGAAATCTGTTTACGATAATGTATGATTTATTTTGAATACTATCCTCCATGGAATAAACTACACACTAGGATTTATTCTGTGCATTACATTTGATGTAGTCCTCAGTTGATTCTGTTTCCTATGGACGATACTTGATTTTGTTTACTATATATTATTATTGAGTCTGCTAACTATAGTGTACTATTGACTCTGCTTAATGTAGGCTACAATTTCTTCTACTTAAAATAAACTATTATTGATTCTCTCTACTATAGACTTCTACCAATTATGTTTACTATAGACTACTATTGATTTTGTTTACCATAGAATACTATTGATTCTGTTTCTATAGATAACTATTGATTATGTTTACTATAGACTACTATTGATTCTGCTTACCATAGAATACTATTGATTCTTTTTACTAAAGACTACTATTGATTATATTTTCAATATACTACTATTGATTCTCTTTACTATAGACTACTATTGATTCCGTTTATGATTGACTACTATTGATTCTGTTTACTATAGATTGTTATTGATTATATTTTCTATAGACATTTTATGTTTATTATAAACTACTATTGATTCTGTTTATGATTGACTACTACTGATTCTGTTTATTATAGACTGTTATTGATTATATTTTCTATAGACATTTTATGTTTAATATAAACTACTATTAAATCTGTTTACAATAAACTACAATTGACTTTGTTTTCTATATATTACAATTGATTCTGATTAATATCAACTTCAAATTGAAAACGTTTTCCACGGACTACATTTGATTCCTTCTACCATTGACTTTTATTGATTATGTCTACTACAGACTACAATTGATTTTATTTACTATAAACACCAATGATTCTGTTTTCTATACACTACAATTGACTCTGTTTACCATATACTACAATTGATTCTGTTTACCATAGACTACTATTGATTCTGTTTACCATAGACTACTATTGATTGTGTTTACTATAGACTACTATTGATTCTGTTTAGTATATACTACTATTGATTCTGTTTAATATACACTACTATTGATTCTGTTTACTATAGATTACAATTGATTGTGTTTAGTATATACTACTATTGGTTATGTTTAATATAGACTACTATTGATTTTGTTTATTATAGACTACTATTGGTTGTGTTTCCAATAGACTCAATTGATTATGTTTACTGTATACAACAATTGACTCTGTTTACAATAGACTACTACTAATTCAGTTTATTATAGACGAAGATTGAAATTTTTTTCCTATATTTTACAATTGGTTATCTTTAATATAGACTACCATTTATTATGCCTACTATAAACTACTATTTGTTCTGTTTACTATAGACTACTTTTGATTCTGTTTACTATAAACTACTATTGATTCTGTATACGATAGACTACTTTTTATTTTTTCCCTATAAACTACTATTGATTCTGTTTACTATGGACTAATATTGATTGTGTTTCCCATAGACGCAATTGATTCTGTTTAACCCCCTTCCCCACAATCACACACTTTAACGCATATACCTTTGCCCCACAATCACGCACTTTAACACACGATTTCCCAGATTTATTTGATATTTCCAACAGTAGTAAAGGGATAGATTAGGGGATACACTACTGCAACGCAGCTCCAAATTGTTTACTGCATAACGGGAAAAATATAACACGGTATTGCAGAAGAATTATTCATGTTTAGTTTTATTATTTTATTTGATTATTTCAATTTATTATATATTTACAGATTTATGAAGATTACTGATTATCAGGAAGATGGTTATTTTAGTAGCATCAGAAAGAGGGGGATTGGGGAGGTGGTAAAAAACCGATCATAAATTACATCATCAATTTCGTGGTATGCATAAGTTATGTATATCAAACAAAGTATAAAAAATGGGGGGGGGGTATTTTCGAAAAGACATATGTATATATATTCTCCTGCGAGGTTAACACAACAACATTGTTATTTTAAATGAGAGAGGAAATATGTCAACATTTTCAATTTGGTCATTTTTAGTGCTGATAAAGAGACCCCAGTCAAACCCGTGCCTTTCAAAACTCGAACGCACAGATTACGCAACCATAAAAAATCATACTACATAAAAATTTACTGAAACAAATGAAGTCAGTAATGGACACGAAATCTAACATTTTATTAGATTTTAAATAAAATGATTGGCAAAGTGAAGTACATATGTAAGGGGCGAAATTTAAAGATCGATGTCGGATAAAAATCTAAATTCAAATAGTGAAGGGGAGGGGGATGAAAACTTCCGCAAGTTTCTGTCATCCGACATCTATTAGATATTAGTGGAAAGAGAAAACGAAGTGACTGTTAAAACCAGATGATAATATTACATTTTAATTAACATTTTAAAATAGTTTTAATGTACGCTTTCTTTTGTGGATAAACAGTGGAAAAGGTATACAGAGTGTTATTTATACTCGTTTTTCCTTGCCTGTTAATCGATTAGTTTCAACAGTCAACATATTTAGTTTTAGGGGGGGGGGGTTCTTGGTAAGAACTATGTAAATTTAGTTTTTTGTCAGACGTTGAACTTTTGATCTCGCCCCAAAATCTTTCTTTTTGTTTATCATTATTTTTCTCACTTGAATTCATTGATTTATCGTAGGCTTGGATCTATGCAATTTTTTTATTTCATTTCTAAAAAATTTTACTTTGCAATAAATGAAAGATAAATGACAGAATAAGAAACAATTCTTAATATAAGGGGGGTGGGGTGTTAGTGGTGCGCCTTCAATTTGGCCAAGTTTCAGGTAGAATTAGCAGATCAACCATGAACTGACGATTCCTCGTAAAACTCGTGCATTTCAAAACTCGGATTGAACACGCGTGAAGACACAAAGTATTAAGTAACCATAAAACAGCACTGCTTACAAAACACAAGCTCTCGACGTTTTAATTGTATGTATAAAATGAAAATTAAATGTAACGAGATGAATTTTTAAAAAAACAAATTACATTTACCATTGTCAGAACATCTTCCAAAGAATAAAACGATCTATGCAACAGGAATCTGCTATAAAAAACACGAAAATTAGTTTCAAACGAAGGCTTGGATTTGCTTATAATTATCAAATTTTATTGAAGACTGGTCGAGTTTTGGTTAAGATCTATGCAATTATTATTTTATTTGTTTTAAAAAAAATCAAGATTCAATAAAAAAGAAATATATGTTTAAGGAAAAGACACCAGTCCATCAATTTTAGTCCCAATAAAACATATTTGCCAATCTGGCCACATGTAGTGTATCAATTGGTAATAAAGCTCGTGTAAGTATTAACTTTACTACATGCATTTAACATAACTCAACACCAAAGTACATAGCATACAGCCAGCCGTGTACGCTGGAGGACGGGCGTTTATCATTCAGACTTATACACAAATGTGAGTGAAAATACACAATACCGTTCCTATAAATATACTAGTACAATTGCATTTAATAGTACATTAATCCCCTTTGTGAACATCAGAGTCGGCCAGGAAAAACCTAGAATTAAAACGATAAAAATCATGAAACATTCTAGGAAGCCTGTATCCGATGTCTTTGCTCTATTATACAGGGAGAGTGTGACGGACCTCACACTTTACAAAGATATGAAATGCTAGATAAAAACTGAAAATAGCAACATCTGTCCTATCTGCATGAACGCCGGCTTGAAAGTGACCAGCCTAACAAAACCCGCTTACTCCCCGTGACAGTAAACTACCCCCTATTGGTCAATATTATTATGGAACAAAACAACTTTATCAAAACACGCTACTACATGTATAACGTGAATACATCATTTTCCCGCTTTTACTAGCGAACTGAGGGATAATATATTTATCAAGTCTCGGGCGCACTGGTACACGGGAAATATTGCGCAATCATACATAGATACACTGTAACAAGGCAAATGCACATATGTAAATATTCTACCATTTAATTAAGATACAATTACCAGTAAAATGCGCATTTTTCAGCACATAAAATGATTTGCAAAATGAATGGTGTCAAAATAAACACGAGAGTCAAATATCTAAAGACTGGGTTTTAGTTTAGATTTATGTAATCATTACTTTTAACCAATTCTAAGAGTGGGTACACTATCTAGCTGATATGTATGTTAAATGTAGAGAGACAATATACTTGCTTATTATATACTTTCAATTTCATCTCTTCTTTTTTCTTTAAAAGTTTAAAAGTTTGCGGGCATATATCACACGATATATGCCCGGAAACATTCCGGCCCGCAGACATTACGTCACAATCAAATTTCTACGCCGTTAATTTTCAAATGTTTCATGTTTTTCATATTTTACTCAGTTAAACCGATAAAGTTATTGTTAAAAATAAAATTATTGTTAGTTTCTAAATGAAATGGAAAGTATATAATAAAAAGGTTATAGACTTTGTATGGGAAATATGACGAAATATGTCGTCATATTTTCCCATACAAAGTCTATAACCTATAATTATAATATTCAGTGTTTCACTCGATCAGTTGTTAAGAACAATGTGCACATGTAAGTATTTATCAAATAATTATTATACCATAAGTTTTATATTTTCTTTTATCACATTATGACTGCTTGATATAGGCCGTTCCATCCAATGTTTAGAATAGAATGAAAATAAGTGTAGTTTTAAATTCATTTTAATAGAATTACAAATGCTGTGATAAGTTACGATATGTTCTTATTTCTTTTCAGACCAATCATTTTTTCAAGACATTAACATGTTTGACATACACACAATATCTAATTAATCGCAGTCGGGCGGAGATTGAGACAGTTTTAGTTGATGAACACTCCTCCCCTTCCACGAATTAGGACTTGACGTTCGGACAACCTCTCCTATTTTCATTCCCTTGCCAATAATTTTAGACAAGACAGGTCCCCCCCCTCCATTTCGATGTTGTTGAAAAGACGATACTACGTGCCTGTAAGAGGAAGTATATCTAGGCCTCGCACTGACATAGCTCATAATCGGAACATACCGTTATTTTCTTGTCACACATCCCTGACTGGTTAAAACTGATATGGTTGTACCACGAACTCGGGCAGTTTGTCAGAAAACAGAGATTCAGCCGTATCCATTACATTAACGAAATATTTTGATAAAGCAACAGCAGTTGTAACGGGCGATATTTTAAGATCATCACCACGACTGTCCGAGAGCAATTGTCATGAGCATGGTGTCAGCGTCGGTGTTGGTGTTATATCCAAGGAATTAAGTTTAACCTGGGCTAACACTTTTGTACGAAGAGGGGGATGGGGGTAATATTTCACAAAGAGATGCCTCATTAAGAGACTTTTGTTTTGGTATATAGACTTTTGACCTATTGACCTTTACCGCTACTGTGGATACTTATTAAAATTTTAGCCTGGGTTATATCTTTTGAAACAATGGGGATCGGGTTTTGATATTTGACATATAGATGTCTCATGAAGATACGATTATATTGGTAAAAATATTATTTACCCTGCGACCTTGGACACTGACCTGCTTTTCAATAACGTTAACCAGGGTTATATCTCTTGAAACAAGGGACAGGGTTTTGATATTTCACATATAAATGTATCATGAACATATATGTTGGTGTAGATATTTGAGCTAATAACATGTGCCTTGAACTTTGACCAACTATTCGAAACCTTTTAACTGGGCTATATCTTTTTAAACAAAAGGAATGCAGCTTTGGTGTTAAGAATATAGATGCGTAATTAGAGTACACTTTTTTGTTACCGGAACTGTTGACCCTGTATTTCGATCTTCTTTTCAAAAACATTAACATTGCCTATATCGTTTGAACCATGGGAATAAGTTCGGTTACTGAAGAGACATTATTTGTCAAAATGCGCATCTGGTGAATTGGTACCGAATAAGTTCTACATTATTACCACTGGGTCGAGGCCTCTGCTGGTGGACTGTTCATCCCCGAGGGTCTCTACAGCCCAGTAGCTAAGTACTTCGTTACTAGCTTGAAAGTACGGATGTATATTTAATTGTTGTTATAAAATTTTGAAATTCATTTCAAAATTAAGGATTATCTTACTCACGCTTAGCTCTTATCCTTAGACGAATTTGACTCCACTTTTTCGCACATTGTTTTTCCCTATAATAGCTCTAAAACTTCATTTTTGTTTCGGATTTCAAACATTTCGGTTCAGCATAACTGAAGAGACATTATTTGTCAAAATGCGCATCTGGTGCATCAAAATTGGTACCGTATAAGTTTTATATTGATCACATTTATTATCTTCACTTTTGCACGATTTACAGTTGAAATTAAGTGTAACACCATTGTAAAAAAATCAGTATTTCTTGCATTCAATTATCTGCTTTTAGGGAACGGGAACTCGACTAAAATTGAATAAAACAGATGATATCGAATATATTGGATGCGAAAAGCTTTATGAATATCTCTATCGTAGAGACGTACAACTCCTCACCGAGCGAAAAGGATTGTAATCACACTCTTAAAACTCTAAGTCACACTTCCTGGCTCAATCATTTCTACAGTACCATATGTACTATAAACCACAGGCACCTGAAGTATGGATATTACTAACCCCCCCCCCCGCCCTTTTTTTTTGGCCCAACTATCTATTTTGTATTGCTTATAGGAGCTATGAGATTGATCACTGTTCGTTATCTTCACCTTGCATCTAGAACAATCTACGTCACTGGTGTCAATGAAGTGCAAGTAGTACACGGCAAAATATGCACCAATTAACATCTACAGGTATAACCGATCTATAATATGAAAAGGGGAAGATTGCGAACAGTATTCAATCTCAAAACGATACTTTGAGCTGAAATTCAAAAAATAAACAAGAATATTTCTTTAAGTGCACACCAACAATGAATTGTTCGTATAAAATCCAAAGCTTAAAGTGTGATCGCCATATATTCGGACATTGTAACGATGATTGTCGGGCTGCTAAGAAAGTGAAAATGGAATTTGACGTGTCTAACAACAGATTTAGTTTGCTTTCAAATGTTATATCATTTCATGAATTATACACTAGGATTTATTTTGTTTACTAAACTCGAGGGTTGATTTTAAGTTCTTTCGATTTTTTAATCCACATTTTCTTTCACCACTACTGGCATATGTAATTACAGAGTACGTTTGAAGTTTTTCCTTTACAGCTCTTTTTAGCAAAGACAGGGACTTGATAAAACACTTAACTGGACCCAGGAATAGATCTTAGTTTGTAAAGTGTTTTTCCCCTGACGTTTAGGAAGTCAGTATAGGTATGGTAACTCCTATTGATCCGACATTGTGACTGGGATATTAAATATGTGTAAAACTGAAGCATCGTTTTGAAGAACTTCATCTTTTAAAAGAAAACAGTTGGAGTATACGCATAATTACCAAAAGTGGAATTCATGACAAGTTCGTTTAAAATATAATTGTAATAATGAGTCTTACAACGGCAATGCTGTTACAAGCGTTGTCATTTGGAATTAAAACATATTCCTTATGTGAACTTATCTAAAAAAAAAATTATCACTTCTGCTTTACTAAACACAAAAGGATAAAGGGTACATATCTTTGTTTTGATATCTCTAATGCGATATTTTAAAATCCCTCTTATACGTTTAATCCATTTTGTCAAGGTACAACAATCTTTTCCATATTTAACACATCGTCTGCTATAATCGCCTACAGAATTCATAATAGAGATGAAGTGATGTAGCTAATCGGAAGAATGCAGTTCTCTGTATTTAGGACTGTTTAGGATAAGTGAATTGATATCCTCATCAAAGGTGAATATAATGAACAGTGATCAATCTCATTAACTCCTATAAGCAATACAAAATAGATAGTTGAGCAAAAACAGACTCCTAGACACACCAGAAGTGGGATCAGGTGTCTAGGAGGAGTAAGCATCCCCATTTTCAACTATATCAACATCACCAGTAATGACATGTCCGTCTGGATTACAGTTGAAAGAAGATGAAGAACAAGAACACATAGGTGGATTAAGGATTAAGGATAAAGTAGTATATGTCTAGACGCTGAAAGATTTTTTTTTGTAATTACAATGTTTGGATGTAATGATAGAAGTATATTTGTAGGATATACTGGACGTAGACTTGGGCTTCCAAAAAGTTGGAATACACGGTTGAACTCTTTTATTGGATCAGATACTCTCTGACGTGTTTCATACCGACTGTTAAACCGTTCTTGGCACACTGATTTTCACTGCAGATAACTTCGTTTACCTGAACAGGATATAGGGCTCGCGGTGGGTGTGACCGGTCGACAGGGGATGCTTACTCCTCCTAAGCACTTGATCCCACCTCTGGTGTGTCCAGGAGTCCGTGTTTGCCCAACTATTTATTTTGTATTGCTTGTAGGAGTTATGAGATTGATCACTGTTAGTTATATTTTCCTTTCGTGACGAATAATGTTGCTTATGTTGATGGTATATTTTCCTCTGTATGTGAATTTGAACTGTTTCTTGCGACTTGATTTCGAAGGTATATCACCCATGACCTGTCATGGTTTCAAGAGCCTGTAATTGAAAGGATCCATGACGCTATATTCAGGTGTTGAAAAATCTAGTATAACTAGCCGTGGCTTCTTCAAATAGCGTAATTATAATTCAATGGAACCGAGTAAATTTTTGTGCGAAAATGATTTGGACCTAATTGTCAGTTGATCAAAGGTAAAAGTAAATCAAACGTGACATCATTTATACTTTGTCTTTCATATGATCGATGTCCATTATTGCGTTTTCGTCTTTGGATAAGGGTCTCATGACACACAATTCATTTTCCTGTGGACTAGTCAAATTTCCTACATCACAAAAGGTAACGATAGCAAGCAGTGATCAATCTCATAACTCCTATAAGCAACACAAATTAATAGTTGGGCAAACACGGTCACCTGGACACAGGGTTGGGATCAGGTGCCTAGGAGGAGTTATCATCCCCTGTCAACCGGTCAAACCCGCCGTGAGCCCTTTATACTGATCAGGTAAATGGAGTTATTTGTAGTCAAAATCAGTGTGCCAAGAACGGCCTAACAATCGGTATGAAACACGTCAGACAGCATCTGACCTAATGATATGTTGTATTGTCAAACTACATCGTTAAAACGACCATATAATTTGCAAAATCCTGTGCTTCAATTGAGACGGTTGAAACTCCTGTACTTATATTAATAATAATAATATCTTTTTATCTATTTAGCTGAGGAATTAAACGAAAAATGCCAGTACAGGGGATAATACTGACAAAGTAAAATTCTTACAAATGTCAATCGCACTACATTTCATTTCATTTAGATGACGTATTTTGTATCAGAGCTCTAGGAACTGCATGTCAAGTAGGATGCAATGATACTGTATATGTATTCTCCACCGTCAATTCCCCATGTTTATGTAGCTATATTCCATTATCACTTGCATATGTTGTTTATATCTCCCAACTGATTCGATATGCAAGAGCTTGTTCTGCGTGTGGTCAGTTTTTAAATCAATGTAAGCTACTGACAAACAAGTTGATGGTAAAGGGTTCAACAGTCTCGATTGAAGTCAGCATTTCGCAAATTCTATAGTCGTTACAACGATCTAGTTCGTCAATACAACCTATCATTTGGTAAATTCCTGTCTGACATAGTCCATACCTATTATTAGGCCGTTCCTGTCACACTGGTTTTGAACACGGTTGACTCCTTTTACCTGATTAGGATATAGGATTCACGGCGGGTGTGACCGGTCGACAGGGATGTTTACTCTTCCTAGATACCTAACCCCACCTCTGGTGTGTCCAGGGGTACGTGTTTTCCCAACTATCTTTTTTGTGTTGCTTGTGGGAGTTATGAGATTGATCACTGTTCGTTATCTTCACCTTTCATATTACTGTTGATTCTGTTTACTATGGACTACTATAGATCTTGTTTACTTTAGACCACTATAGATTATGTTTACTATTAACTACCATTGATTGTTTTCACTATAGAATACTATGAGTTGTTTTTGGCTTTACCAGATACTGCTATTGATTCTGTTTTCTATAGACTAATATCCATTCTGTTTGATGTAAAATTAAATAAGACACATTTTAATGAATATAGTATAAGCAAAAAATACCATCAAAATTGTTATCGTAGAGATGTACACTTCCAGAGACCAAAAACAATTGTATTCACACACTCAAAACTTCAAGTCACACTAAGTAACTAAATCGATTCTATAGTATCCTTTGTACCAAAAAATGTTTTAGATTGCTTTAAAGAATACAGTTGTTAGTCTGTGGTATATATCTGACTCGCATTTCCCTTTAAAATGTATTGAAAACACTTTTCCGGGGAAACTAACATAGATTGCAACATGTCTAAAGATTGATAGGTGTCGATGTGGTGGATATATGTGTTAAAATTGATAGAATGTAACAGCAAATTCAGTGACTTGATAATTCAATATTGCATGCATGTAATAGAGGCATAATTTGGTAAGTCTTAATATGTATCGTGGTGTTATGTATTCATTTTTAGAAGATCATACTGTTGTGTTGATTTTGTTCCGTTTTCAAGTTTACAAGAAAATACACTTATAACATTTGTAAATTCACGACATTGGAGAATGCTGTCTGTATTATATCTTATATTTGATTGTTATGTAGTGCACTGAATGTAAATCAAATGCATATATGTAAAGTCGGTGCTGTCTCTGATATAGTGTTTTTCAAAAACTGTTTTTGACAACGAGTATCATGATTTATAACTACTACTCTACTTCACAAAATGAGCTTAAAAAGCATGGTAGCATTGCTCTGTTGGTACTTTCAAGATTGACGAGTGATTCTAATTCAGAGAGATATCGTCACATGATTCAATGAAAATGTGCGTTTGTCTAGAAATAAGTGAGACATGATGTAACCATTTAATATAGCAAATCCCAATCTTCACAAATATTTTCTTTCTTATTTTGGTATAAAAGACATTGATAATGTGTACGGTTCTAGTCTAGTCTAACACTGCGGTATGGTGAACCTGGTTTCTGAAGTTATTTCCTCTTATTATTTATTGCCATGCTACATAAATTGATCTATGGTTATTTGAATGTGATTTTAAGTCAAATCTTAGCGCCCAAGCCGTAGCAATTGTTGCTATTTAGCGTGTCAGAATCCACCATCGGATATCTGTTTAATGTTATTACCTAAACTGCAACACTCTCACTTCTTCATGTCAAGTGGGTGACAAACAAGTCTTGAGCTCAAATGTCTTGGTTACAACGTTATAATCAATGAGCTACCATTATCGTTGACATGAGAGAAAAATATTTTAGAATGGTCGATATTATTAGAATTTAAAAAAAAACCCACCGAACTGACCAACGACACGTACAATTCCATAAGCCCGAATCAGGTCCCGTTCCTTCCTCATTAAAGGTCATAGGAGACGTTTTTTTAACAATGCCTTTTTTCTCCATAATTATCAGCTTTGCTCATTAGACTCCTCATAAAAATGCTTTTTTTAAATTAATAACGATCGAAGAAATTGAAGTGCTAAGGTACTTTGATTAGAAAAGCGTTACCCGATTATCGTTCCAGATTCCCAGATTTTGGGATTTCATAAGAGACCACTATCAGATTTGCGAATCAAAACAAAAGCAAGACCATATATGATTAATTTGCATCTAGAGGCGTTTGTTATGCAAGGATATTACTTTGAACTCATAATTAATGCAAATGCCAGCCACATTGACGATTTTTCATCGGAGGACGAACAATATTGGAGATCGATCAAGATCTTATTTATTCCGAATCGGTTGAAATAATAATAAATGTATTGGATGATAATTTTCAGATTATATTATCTGATGATAATAAGAGAAGTATATACTAGCGGAAAAAAGAAACTGTGCATTATAAAATTTAGTATATTTGTTCTATATTTATTGTTTATATTTATAAAATCTAAACAATCGATAAAGGTGATGTTTTTTAACAATATCGGATTGTTTCCAACTTAGATGCACGGACTTGTCTATGGTTAATGAACAGATGTTTATTGAAGTGTTCGTACGCACTAGTTTTACTGGCCAAGACTGTTTGGAGTAAGAATTGTAAAGGGCTTGTTTGCACCTTATTCGTTAAGGAATACACTTTAGTTTTGACAAAATTTACCCTTCTGTCATGCCACGAATCAGCGAAAACCAACGCAATCGTGCTGTTGGGATGCTTCAAACAGGAATGACACAAACTATCGCAGCAAGACACTTTGGAGTTATTCAGAAAACCATCCAGTCATTATGGAGACGTTTCCAACAATCTGGTAACACTCGGGATCGACCACGTTCTGGGCGTCCTCGAGTGACGTCACGTCGACAGGACAGCCACATTAGACTTGTGCACCTGATAAATCGTTTCCAGACAGCAAGTTTGACTGCTCGTAGCATTACTGGACTTCGACCAATCAGTCCAGGAACTGTGCATAATCGTCTGCGCGGGCACAACATCAGACAAATACGTCCAGCGGTGCGCCCAATACTGCTCCATTGACATCGTATCGCTAGACTAGCGTGGTGTAGTCGACATCTGCGATTCAGAATACAGGACTGGGCCAATATCTTTTTCACTGATGAATTCAGATGTAATTTGGATAGCAGTGACGGCCATTGTAGAGTGTATCGTCGCGTTGGAGAGCGGTATCAGGACGCTTATGTTGTGCAACGTCGATAATTCGGTGGAGGTAGTGTTATGGTGTGGGGTGGAATAACAGCACGTGGAAGAACCCCTCTACAAATTGTCAATGGAAATTTCACCGGCATACGCTATCGAGGCGAAATCATTTGGTGTCATGTGATACCCTTCATACAGAGACAGCAAGATCACAACACACTGCAACAAGACAACCAAAGGTCATATGTTGCACGTGTAGTCAGGGACTATTATATTCAACAGAATGTCGATGTGTTGCCTTGGTCAGCTGTTTCCCTCGATTTATCGCCGATCCAACACGTCTGGGATGAAATAGAACGACGTCTACGTCGTTTACCAAATCAGCCAGTGGCACTGGCTGATTTAGGCCGGGCTTTAACAAACATCTAGAACAACCCTCAAGCATTTCTGAACACTTTAGTGGCATCAATGTCAAGCATGCGTGAATGCAAATGGTAGGCACACGCGGTATTAACTTTGTTAATTCAAGTTCGAATACCAGTGTCTTTCGAGTGTGCTGAAATTGACGTTATTCGACGTTTACATTAATGGACTATGAAATGTTTTAATGAATACATTTCCTAACAGTAGTAGATATTTATTACCTGCAAATCTCTAACCACATTCAGACACGCATGATTGTGTGTTGTTTTTTTTTTCAAAAGGGGGAGTCAAGTTGAAAGCTGGGCACCATCCCTATCCCCCTTTGGTTCTACGTGCCTAAATCCCACCCTGGTTTGGATATATATTATGGACAGATCAGAATTTCCTTTGCACACATTATGAGCGCCGTATTTTGAATTTCTTTCTATTAGGATTTTTACATGCAATGTGTGCAGCTATTTCAGTTTAAGAAGTGAATATGATAATCAATAAATATAAATGGCTAATAAAGATTCTTTTACAATCAGATTTGCGACATTAGGGCCTATATGAAGAATAATTCTTCGCTATCACTTTACAAAATGTTGGTTTTTTTTCATTTCGTCCCTTGTAAAAAAACCAAATAACAGATATGTGCGCCATTAAAAAAAGATCATTCCCCACTCTTGTATGACCGTAAACATTAGTTTAGTTCACTTGATATATAAACTTGTAACTTCAATACCGCGCCATATTTTCTCTGGACATCCTTTTATAAACAGAAAGGGGGGTCTGATACTGCAACTTTCAACACATAAAGTTAGATTTAGGCCTATTAATCTTCAATTTACTTACATATTTAGAGAGAACATTCTGATCAGAAAAGCTTGATGTGAGTATTTCATAGTTCAATTTCATTGACAAATTAAAACATGTAAATATTAAGTTATAAATCTATGTACTACTGTCATTAGGCCAATTCAGTCAATGTTCTGCAGAATATTCTCGTCTTCACCGTACTTGCAGTTGGTCTGTTGTTGAAAATGGTTGGAACTGAATCGGATCGAAGATTTAATTTCTCATAGGCGTATATACCCATTACTTTGGCTAAAGTAGAGTGTATATGATATGAACGAGATTGATCACCATCAACCCCTGTAATCACGGAAAATGATTGCATATCACACAACTTTGAGTTATGTGTTCACGATGTAGATTTCACACCCAAGTCAATCTGGACGTTGAATACTTTGGACAAAAGTGCATTGAACAACTGACTTCCTACATTTCAGTTGAATGTAAGCAGGTTGATCATTTCTATGCCTAAAATCTGCAGCTGTTAGTATAAGCAAATACAATATATTGCGTCAAACTTGTCTCTTTTGACGTTATCAAGCAAGGACGATAAGTAATCATCCTATTTTGATACTTCATACCACAGCAACATTTGACGATCGGTAACGTCCGTTACCTTACGATTTTTTATGACTAATGACCCCTGGGTCGATGCCTCTGCTGGTGGACTGTTAGTCCCCGAGGGTCTCTACAGCCCAGTAGCTAAGTACTTCGTTACTAGCTTGAAAATACGGATGAATATTTAATTGCTGTTACAAAATTTAGAAATTCACTTCAAAATTAAGGATTATCTCCCTCATGCTTAGCTCTTATCCTTGGACGAAATTGGCTCCACTTTTTTGGCACGCTGTATTTGGCTATATTTAGCTCTAAAACTTCATACTTATTTCGGATTTCAAAGATTTCGGTTGAAGATACATTATTTGTCGAAATGCGCATCTGGTGCATCAAAATTGGTACCATATAAGTTTTACATATATTAAATAATTGGAGAAGAACACATTTTCGTGCAAAACAAATTAATTTTGAAAATCGTCTCCTATGACTTTTAAAACGAAAAAAGTTTTACCAATATAAATATAAATGAAGGCCCTACAAAAACGGACCACTGGCCGCAGCAGAGGTGAAATCGGGAAGCTAAGACAAGTAAGCATTTTCTTCGACCGATAACACCAGCCGTCAGTCCTCTATGGTGATCACGTAAACGGTAGCGAAAATAGTGTGCCTATAAACGAAAACGTTTTACCAATAGAAATATAAATGGAGGCCCTAGAAAGATGGACCACTGGCCGCAGCAGAGGTGAAATCGGGAACCTAGAACAAGTAAGCATTTTCTTCGACCGATAACACCAGCCGTCAGTCCTCTATGACGATCATGTAAACGTTAGCGAAAATAGTGTGCCTATCTGACGGCTAGATACCTTGATCTGTAAACTCATCTTCAAGACCATCCTCACATGAAGAACCGTTATTTGCTTGTCACACATCCCTGACTGGTTAAAACTGATATGGCTGTACCACGAAATCGGGCAGTTTGTCAGAAAACAGAGATTCAGCAAAATCCATTACATTAACGAAATATTTTGATAAAGCAACAGCATTTGTAACGGACGATATTTTACGATCGTCACGACGACTGTCCGAGAGCAATTGTCATGAGAATGGTGTCAGCGTCGGTGTTGGTGTTATATCCAAAGAATTAAGTTTAACCTGGGCTAAAACTTTTGTACGAAGAGGGGGGTAGGGGGTAATATTTCACAAAGAGATGCCTCATTAAGAGACCTTTGTTTTGGTATATAGAATTTTTACCTATTGACCTTTACCGCTACTGTGGATACTTATTAAGATTTTAACCTGAGTTATATCTTTTGAAACAATGGGGATAGGGTTTTGATATTTGACATATAGATGTCTCATGAAGATGCAATTATATTGGTAAAAAGATTATTTACCCTGTGACCTTGGACACTGACCTGCTTTTCAATAACGTTAACCAGGGTTATATCTCTTGAAACAAGGGACAGGGTTTTGATATTCAAATGCAGCATGCCAATTCCTTCGATATGGTATCAACGCGTTTGACCAAGTAACTTCCGATTATGACCTATTTTTTTCAAAAACTTTAACCTTTTGAACAAAATGGATTGGCCAATGTACAATCGTGGGGTTTTATTGAGGGATCGAATCGTACATGGTGGATGTAGATCAATTACATGAATAATATGCGTTGAATCCATTGTACATGATTATCAAAATGAGATGCTTACAAACCCCGCCACCTGATTTCACGTGTCATATCATCAATAGGGTTTTGTGTTTACCTACTCTCAATTTCGTATTCATTATATAAGCGTCAGCGTTGTCTTTCATAAGTTAGCCTTTCATCTTTCTTAATTTGTGTGATTCATATCATTTGTGAGCTTCACTTTTGCACTATTTACAGTTGGAATTATGTGTAACACCGCTGCAGAAAATCAGTATTTTCTGCTTTTAATTATCTGTTTTGAATAAAACTGATGATATTGAATATATTATAAGCGAAAAGCATTATTAATATCTTTATGGCAGAGATTTACAATTCCACACCGAACATAACAATTGTATTTACACACTCATTTTTTTAAGTCACACTTACTGGCTCAATCGTTTCTACAATATGGTATGTACTGTCCACATAGTGAGATTCTCTGGGAACAAACAGTCTATACTATATATTTCTGACTCGTGTTTCTCTTTAAAACACATTGGAAACAATTTTTCTGGGAAACTAACAAGAATGACTACCTGTGAAAAGATTGGTAAATGTCAATGTGGTGGATATCGTTGTTAAAATCAATAGACTTTGATTGCAATTTGACATTGACATGATTTTCTGTTTTGCGTGCATGTGATAGACGCTGAAATATATCATTTGGTAAATTTCAATATACATCGATGTATCACGTATCTATTTTTAGATGACCATCCTGTTATATTGATTTTATTTCCTTTTGAAATTTACACAAAAATACACTTACAGGTTTTTTTAAGTTCACGAGACTGGAGATTGCTCTCTGTGGTATTTCTATTATTTGATTGTCATGTAGCCACCTGACAAAAAATGTGTAATTTAGTGTCAGTGCTGTTTCTGATATAACACTGATACAGCAAAAGAATGCGATCAACGGTTTTAGACAAAAATTAGACAAGAAGTATCGCGAATCATAACTAAAATTTTACTTCTTCACAATATGAGCTTAAAACATGGCGATATTGTTATGCAAGAACTTTCAAAATAGTTCACTGATGATAATTCTGAAAGGTGTCATCACATAATTTAATAAATAATGTTTTTCTAGAGATAAATGAGACAAATGGTGTAACCATTTCATACAGCAAATTAAAATCTTCACAGAAATTGTCTTTATTACGATGGTATAAACACCGTAATAATTTCAGCGATTCTACTCTAACATTAACACAGCAGTGTGGTGACTATTATTTTCGAAGTTCTTTACTCCTCATTATTTACTTGTTCGTATACTTATCTATAATAGCTGGTATGTGATTTTTAGCTGAGGCGGCGAATTTATCAGCTGTATATCATTCTTCAGGTATCATAAACGTCTCGTTTTTAAATTAACAGTGCGTCAAGGTAGAATGAATTGTTTTCCTTTGCATTTCGTTCACCGTTCCCTCATTATTCCGTCCTTAGTATTCACCGAAATAGAATATAACTTTAACTAGATGTATCATAAAACAGTTAAGATAATTAACATTGATCAATCGCATAACACCTATACAAACTGGATATTTATGGGTTTTAGGTGTTTGTTTTTTTTACTTCGAGCACCATTTACTAAATTTCAAAATTTTCGTTGAACGATACTGTAATTTTCTTGCATTTCGTTTTTTCCAGAACCTGATCATCTTTTTAACAATATTTATCTCAAAGCGTAGTGCTCAGGACCGAATCAATGATATTTGTTTAGTGCGCCAGATCCCACCGCGACATCTAATATACGTAGTAAAGTAATTTACTAAAATGCATGACTCTCACTTCTTAATGGCGGATGATTGGCGATCGGCTCTGGAAATTTCAGCATCTTGATTGCATATTGGAAGTTATTACCAATGACGAACACTACCGATGATATGATAGACAACGACTGCAATTCAATATAATCTTAGAACACCGAAAACCGCCGATAAAACCAACAACACACAACATGCATAAGACTTGTTCCTTACTGAGTACTGTTATGGGTCAGACTTATCATTGATAAAATGGCAGCAGAATTTACTAACATAGACAATAAAACAATTAATAAATTTTATTTACAAATAATAATTGAAAGAAAGTGTAGCAATAGCAACATACTATCTTACGGTAATTAAACAATTACTATAAAAATCCGTGCCAAACAGAATCTACACACACAGAAATAGTAATTCCGAAATCATAATTCCCAGTTTTGAAAGAAAGGGGAAGATAACGAACAGTGATTATAAAAATGCCTAAAGTGTCTAACCAAAACTTTTCTAATCGGAACGTTTTATCATCAGAATTCCAGTGTATAGTAATATTAGTACAACCTTGAAAGACAATGATACAACCTTTTTTTTACAACAGAAAGTACACTTGAGGTTTAGAATAATCTAGGTCGCATGTGTCAATAAATTCCAAGTAGTACACAGCACGAAATAAACATCCGACTGTTAAACAATCTAGGTCAAATGTGTCAGTTGAGTAGCAGTAGTACAAACCAGTACAAATGAAAAAAAAAAACTTTAGCAATAAAAATATAAATGGAGCCCTGGAAAATACGGACCAAACTTCCAAGCATGTATCAATACACATATATCGGTATAATTAATCTAATCCTTAGGATGAAAAGGTGAAGATCATGAAGATAATTCAATCTCAAAACGATACTTTGAGGTAAAATTCAACACAATAAACAAAGGAATTTGCTTGAAAGCATACCTACAATGCGTTGTTCGTATAAACCTCATAGCTTAAAATGGGATCGCCATATACTCGGACATGGAAACGATGGTTGTCGGGATGCTGATATCGTGATTATATAATTTTTTTTTTTTTTAATATATTATTCATTTATTTCCCAGAGCCTACTCTATAACAATTTTAAAATAACTAACTAATATAATAGGGCAGCTGCCAGGGATGGGGCCCTGACTAAGCTCCCTCAATATATAACAAAGTTTTTACTAAAGTACCACGCAGGGTACATATTAACTGATTTAGATGTACATTCATTGAATACATGAATTTCATTGCATGTCAGAGTAATATTGTCATAGTTGACATTTAAATATATAGGTTATACAGTATTCATATTGTATGATGATCAATGTAACAATGCCATAATGTTAAATATAATAAAGCTAGGGATTTTCTTAAAACATAATACCACTCATGCTGCCTCAGGGTCCACACACACACAAACTAGAGTCCAGAGATGACCCTAGGGCAGCCTAGCCGGGAGACCATTTTCTCCCAGTAGAGGTGGATTTATATCATACGTAAAACTACATTTACATAATTAAATACATGTTGTACGTGAACATATCGATTACAAATAAATACAGACATATGAATAGTAAGAAATATATGTATATTAATTAAAAGTATGTTACAATACTGATAATGTCTCACACATTGATTTAATTTTATTAAAGTTTATCCGAAATTCCTAATATAATGTCTATATAATTCGAGTATGAGTGTTACATTTCTTAAGTACTTTATGATATGTTAGCAATTCATATTTTATATGTTGTTTAACTCTTTCTTGTGTTTCATTTTTGCTCTTGAGTCTACATAACATTTTGAATTTGTATATACGATAAGCAATGAAAGAAATTAAAATATTAAGAACTGATATTTTGTCATTTGTTTCCTGATAGAAGCCAATAACAATATGTTTCCAGCTAATTTCAAATTTTAATGAGGAACTTATCAAATTCCAAATATCTTTGACATTTGAACAATCAAATATTAAATGTTTACAATTTTCTGTTTCATTTGGACATGAGTTGCATTTACTGCTTATATCTTGGCAGCATTTACTTAAGAATAAATTATTGCTGAGCAAGTTGTTCAGAAGTTTATAGTTGAACTCTGCAACCTTTTTATCAAAAATATTTGCAATTTTATGTCTATATATTTTTACCCATGATGATTTACACTGAATATGAAATTCTCTTTCATAGAATGACTGATAAATAGGTGTACGTGATTTTTTACTGCATAAAATTTTGTAAAAAAATTTTGAAATACCTTTGCTTAAGTTTAATAGTTTGTTACCGTACTGAAAGCGAGGGATTATTGAAGAGTTTGTGATAAATGGAACAATTGAAAGATCATATTTTTTTTATAAATTCTCTAAAGACTGAATATAAAATCTTATATTGGCAAATCCAATTACTTTTGTATTTTAAATTATCAAGAAACCATTTAACAGGTTTTAGACCACTTGAGTCACATATATCTTTGACATAGAGCAGATTACTTTTAATCCAATCAGGGAAATATAGTGTCTTACCTTTATATGTGAATAATTTATTATTCCATATTGGTTGTTGTAAGAATTCTGTAGCTGATAAATGCATTTGTCTCTGTTTACATTTATTGTAACATATAAACATTTGTTGATAGAAAATTTGAAAGTTTTTGATTAAGCCATAATTTTTCAAATCTGTTTCATTGGTAATTAGAATATATTTAAAGTAAATATTATTTTTCAGACATAAGGATTCTACATATGACTTTAATTTTCCCTTTGAATTTAGTAATTTTTCAACCCAAGATGCTTTTATTGACATTAATTTTGACTCAACGTCTATTACACCAATACCTCCTTCATTAATGCTACGTATTAAAGTATTTCGTTTTATACGATCTGTTTTATTCCATAGGAACTTAAATATAAGTCTATTTATTGTTTTTATTTCTTCATTGCATGGTAAAGAGAGAACAGAAATTCTATATAAAATCTTAGATAGATCTAACGTGTTGATCACGCAAGTTTTTCCAAAAAGAGTGAGGTTTCTTGTTTTCCAAGCCTCAAAAAGTTTTTCCATGTCTTTTATACAATTCAAAATATTATTTTTATAACAAAGTGTTTTATCATGACCGATGTAGATTCCTAAAGTTTTTACACAAGAGGAATTTATATTTATTCCACAAATATTATCCGTATAATTATGTTTTAGGTTTCCCATTAAGATACTTTCCGATTTGGATGTGTTAAGAATCATTCCCGAAACGGAACTAAATTTATTTATGATATCTAGAGCATTATTCATTGAGACTTCATCTTTTAAAGGGAGTGTACAGTCATCTGCATGTTGGACAATTCTAATTTCATTATCTTTGTCATTATTAACCATGTTAATACCTTTGATGCTATTGCTTTTTCTAATCTGAATTGCAAGAATTTCAGTAACAAACAAAAATATTATAGCAGAAATGGGACACCCCTGACGGATGCCCCGGGACATTTTACAGGTTTTTGATATCCACCCATTATTTTTCATTCTGAATAAAGGCTCTGTATATAAAATGTTCAGCCACTTTAAGAAATTAATACCGAAATTAAAGGATTTAAGTGCTTTAAACATAAAATTCCATTCCACTGAATCAAAAGCTTTTTGAAAATCAAGAAATAATAATATTCCGTCCTCATTACAATTTTCACAATATTCAAAGATATCAGCTATTATTCTTGCGTTTAATCCTATAAATCTACCTTTAATATATGCAGACTGGTCATTTGATATTAAATTATTAATTACTTTTTGTAATCGTCTTGCAAAAGTAAATGCGATGATTTTGTAGTCAGTGTTAGTCAAACTAATTGGTCTGTAATTTTCTAGCAAATTTTTATCTCCTTTTTTGTATATAATGGATAAAACTGACAATCTCTGAGAAAGTGGTAATTTATTATCATCAAAAGATTTTTGAATGGTAGAAAAGAAATGTTTTTTAAGTTTAGGCCAAAACATTTTATAAAACTCACTTGGTAGTCCATCTAGACCAGGGCTTTTATTATTTTTCATTGCAGAAAGTGCATCTGAAAACTCTTGTAATGTTGGGAATAGTTCAAGTATTTGTCTATCATTTTCATTCAGGATATTTTCAACACTTACATTGGAAAAATATTCTTCTATCTTATTTTCTTCAATATCGTAAGATTTATAAAGATTTTCATAAAAAACACTCATTTTGCGTAATATTTCATCGTTATCAGTAGTTAAAGTATCATCTTCATTTCTTAGCTGTTTAATAGTATTGCATGTTTGCCTTTGATTCTCCAATCTTAAAAAGTATGAAGTATTTTTTTCACCCTTTTCTACCCAATTTGCCCTTGATCTTATTTGCGCTCCCTTTGATTTCTCATTTATGAGGTTTGATAAAGATTCCTCTAAGAAACGTTTTCTGTTCATATCAATTTCACTAGAGTGTAATATTTCAATTTCATTTAGTTCATTTTCAGCTTCTTTAATTTTTAGATTATATGATTTTCTGATTCGTTTAGAAAAGTTTATACAAAATGTTTTAATTGAGGTTTTTAATTTTTCCCAATGTGTATGTGAGTCATCATCACTATCTTGAAAGTTTTCCAAAAATGAGTTCATCGAATTTATAAATTCTTTATTTTCAAGTAGAGATGTATTAAATTTCCAATACCCTGGCCCACGTATGTTACCTGATATATCTAATGTAAGTTTTAAACACATGTGATCAGACATTCTAATACCATTTGAGTGAGAGCCTGGAACTCTCCTCACAGTTACATTATTTGGTATAAAACATAGGTTAGAAGATATGAAAATGTAGTCGATTCTAGAGGTTGGTATATTGTCACCATTGCACCATGTAAAACCTTCTTTATTATACAGTGATCTCCATACATCACTTAATTCAAATTCAAAACTATTAATAAACTGTTTGAGTGTATATAAACTCTTATCTGCACTATTTTCATTGTCTAACTCACAATTAAAATCCCCTCCTATGACAAAATTTTCTTTGTTAATTGTATATTGATTACACCATGTTGAAATTCTTTTTAAAAAAGCATTTCTTTCTTTTATCTGATTTGGTGCATAAATATTAACAAAAGTGAAAACATTTTCTTCAAATTTTAGATTAACAAGAAGTCTCCTACCATCATTCGATCTATGTACATTTAAAATTTCAACAGGTAATTGTTTTCTAAACAGTATTGATACTCCTCTGCTATATTGAGAATCTGAAAAACTATGAATACTTTTACCATGCCATCTTGAGTTGTAAATATGTTCATTTTTTCTATGAAATGTGTCTCTTGAATAAAGATTATATAAAATTGAAAATGATTTGTGTAACCGCAAATTTAGTTTGCTTTCAGGGGTTACATGGATTCATTAAATACACACTACGATTCATTTTGTTGACCGTTTTGAATGGTTTTGTTTACTAAACTCGTAAGTTGATTTTGTTTACTAGATACTAGAATTGGTTTTGATTATTTTAAACTATGATTCATTATGTTTACTGTATATGCGGATTGATTTTGTTTATCATATGATAGGATTGTTTCTGTTTTGTATATGCTAGCATTTGGATTGGTTAATATAGACTAGGGTTCAAATTGTTTACGACCATCTATGATTTATCTTTATTAATATCCTTTATAACATAAACTACATAGTATAATGGATTATGTAGTACATTTACTGTATTCCTCAATGGATTATGTTTACTATAGACTACTGTTGATTCTGTTTACTATATACTGCTATTGTTTCTGTTTAATGTAGACTACTTTTGTTTCTGTTTACTATAGACTACTATTGATTATCTTTACTATAGACTACTATTGATTATCTTTACTATAGACTACTATTGATTCTGTTTACTATATACTGCTATTGTTTCTGTTTAATGTAGACTACTTTTGTTTCTGTTTACTATAGACTACTATTGATTCTGTTTACTATAGACTATTGATAATGTTAACAACTACTATTGATTCTGTTATTACAGACTGCTATGCTGGGCGCTTACGGCCTTTGAGCAGGTAGGGATCTTTATCATGTCGCACCTGTTGTGGCACGGGGCATTGGTGTTTGCGGTCCCATGCCAAGGACCGCCCCATTTATTTACCTCGTACGACAAGCAAGGGATACTGAGGACCTATTTTAATCCGTATCCCCACGGGATTATAGACTACTATTGATTCTGTTCACTATATATCACTGTTCATTCTGTTTTCTATAGAGTACTATTGATTCTGTTTACTATAGACTACTATTGGTTATGTTTACTATAGACTACTATTGATTTTGTTTACTGTAGACTACTATTGATTCTGTTTACTACAATCTACTATTTATTCTGTTTACTATACACTACAATTGAGTGTGCTTACTATAGACTAATATTGCTCTTGTTCACTATATATTACTGTTGATTCTTTTTACTATAGACTACGATCTGATTCTCTACAGACTTAATTCTGTTTACTACAAACTACTATTGATTCTGTTTATCATATACTACAATTGATTATCTTCACTATACACTACTATTGATTCTTTTTAATATACACCACCATTAATTATGTTATCTATTGACTACTATTGATTCGGTTCGTACAAAATTGAATGGAATAAATTTTATCAACTGGATCAGATATGAAAAACATTATGAATATCTCTATGGTAGAGATGTACAAATCCACACCGAGCAAAACAATTGTATTCACATACTCAAAACTCCAAGTCACACTTACTGTCTCGATCGTTTCTACAATACCCTCTGTACTTAAACTCTTGAAATTGTCGTGGAGCGTACAGTTACTAATCTATGGTAAATTTCTGACTTGCATTTCTCTTTAAATGCATTGAAAAAAACAATGTTCAATCAATTCAATACTACATTGGTTCTGTTTAATTTGGACTACAATTGATTCTGTTTACTATAGACTGTTAATGATTATGTTTAATATAGACTATTATTCATTTTGTTTACTATAGACTACTATTGATTCTGTTTACTATAGACTACTATTGATTCTGTTTACTAAAGACTACTATTGATTCTGTTTACTAAAGACTACACCTGATTTTCTTTACTGTCGATTACTATAGACTTCCATTAATTATATGTACTATAGACAACTATTGATTCTCTTTAATATAAACTACTATTGATTGTGTTTACTAAAGACTACTATTGATTCTGTTTACTATAGACTACTATTGATTCTGTTTACTAAAGACTACTATTGATTCTGTTTACTAAAGACTACAACTGATTTTCTTTACTGTCGATTACTATAGACTTCCATTGATTATATGAACTATAGACAACTATTTATTCTGTTTATTATATACTACAATTGATTTTGTTTACTATAGACTGCTAATGATTTTCTTTAATATAGACTATTATTGATTCTGTTTAATATAGACTGTCATTGATTCTGTTTACTAAAGACTAAAATTGATTTTATTTACTGTTGACTAGTTTTGATTCTAATTACTAAAGACTACTATTAATTCATTTAACAAAAATACTACTATTGATTATGTTTAATATAGACTACTATTGATTCTGTTTAATATAGACTACTATTGATTCTGTTTACTATAGACTACTATTGATTCTGTTTATTATATACTATCATTGCTTCTGTTCGCTATAGACTACTATTGATTTATTTTACAAAAGACTACTATTGTTTCTGTTTACTATAGACTACTATTGATTCTGTTTACTAAAGACTACTATTGATTCTGTTTACTAAAGACTACTATTGATTCTGTTTAATGTAGACTACTATTGATTCTGTTTAAAATAGACTACTATTGATTCTGGTTACGAAATATTACTATTGATTCTGTTTACTATAAACTACTATTAATTCATTTTACAAAATACTAATTTTGATAATGTTAACTATAGACTACTATTGATTCTCTTTAATATAGACTACTATTGATTGTGTTTAATATAGACTACTATTGATTATGTTTAATATAGACTACTATTGATTGTGGTTACGAAATATTGCTATTGATTCTGTTTACTATAGACTACTATTAATTCTCTTTACTAAAGAATACTTTTGATTCTGTTTAATATAGACTACTATTAATTATGTTTACTAAAAACTACTATTAAGTTTGTTTAATATAGACTACTATCGATTATGTTTACAATAGACTACTATTGATTCTGCTTACTATAGACTACTATTGATTCTGTTTAATATAGACTACTATTGATTCTGTTTGCTATAGACTACTATTGATTCTGTTTACTATAGACTACTATTGATTCTGTTTACTATAGACTGCTATTGTTTCTGTTTACTAAAGACTACTATTGATTCTGTTTACTAAAGACTACACCTGATTTTCTTTACTGTCGATTACTATAGACTTCCATTAATTATATGTACTATAGACAACTATTGATTCTCTTTAATATAAACTACTATTGATTGTGTTTACTAAAGACTACTATTGATTCTGTTTACTATAGACTACTATTGATTCTGTTTACTAAAGACTACAACTGATTTTCTTTATTGTCGATTACTATAGACTTCCATTGATTATATGAACTATAGACAACTATTGATTCTGTTTATTATATACTACAATTGATTTTGTTTACTATAGACTGCTAATGATTTTCTTTAATATAGACTATTATTGATTCTGTTTAATATAGACTGTCATTGATTCTGTTTACTAAAGACTAAAATTGATTTTATTTACTGTTGACTAGTTTTGATTCTAATTACTAAAGACTACTATTAATTCATTTAAAAAAAATACTACTATTGATTATGTTTAATATAGACTACTATTGATTCTGTTTACTATAGACTACTATTGATTCTGTTTATTATATACTATCATTGCTTCTGTTCGCTATAGACTACTATTGATTTATTTTACAAAAGACTACTATTGTTTCTGTTTACTATAGACTACTATTGATTCTGTTTACTAAAGACTACTATTGATTCTGTTTACTAAAGACTACTATTGATTCTGTTTACTGTAGACTACTATTGATTCTGTTTAAAATAGACTACTATTGATTCTGGTTACGAAATATTACTATTGATTCTGTTTACTATAAACTACTATTAATTCATTTTACAAAATACTAATTTTGATAATGTTAACTATAGACTACTATTGATTCTCTTTAATATAGACTACTATTGATTGTGTTTAATATAGACTACTATTGATTATGTTTAATATAGACTACTATTGATTGTGGTTACGAAATATTGCTATTGATTCTGTTTACTATAGACTACTATTAATTCTCTTTACTAAAGAATACTTTTGATTCTGTTTAATATAGACTACTATTAATTCTGTTTACTAAAAACTACTATTAATTTTGTTTAATATAGACTACTATCGATTATGTTTACAATAGACTACTATTGATTCTGCTTACTATAGACTACTATTGATTCTGTTTAATATAGACTACTATTGATTCTGTTTGCTATAGACTACTATTGATTCTGTTTACTATAGACTACTCTTGATTCTGTTTACTATAGACTGCTATTGTTTCTGTTTCCCGTATACTACTATTGATTCTGTTTACTATAGACTACTAATGTTTCTGTTTACTATAGACTACTATTGATTCTGTTTACTATAGACTACTATTGATTCTGTTTACTATAGACTGCTATTGTTTCTGTTTACTATATACTATTATTGTTTCTTTTTACTAAAAACTGGTATTAATTGTTTTACTATAGACTACTATTGATTCTGTTTACTATATATTGATATTGGTTCTGTTTACTATAGACTACTATTGATTCTGTTTACTATATATTGATATTGGTTCTGTTTACTATAAACTACTATTGATTCTGTTTACTATAGACTATTGATAATGTTAACTACTACTATTGATTCTGTTATTACAGACTATTATGCTGGGCGCTTACGGTCTTTGAGCAGGTAGAGATCTTTATCGTGTCACACCTGTTGTGGCACGGGGCATTGGTGTTTGCGGTCTCATGCGAAGGACCGCTCCATTTAGTTGCCGTGTACGACAAGCAAGGGATACTGAGGACCTATTTTAATCCGTATCCCCACGGGATTATAGACAACTATTGATTCTGTTCACAATATATTACTGTTAATTCTGTTTTCTATAGACTACTATTGATTCTGTTTACTACAATCTACTATTTATTCTGTTTACTATACACTACAATTGATTATGCTTACTACAGACTAATATTGATCTTGTTCACTATATATTACTGTTGATTCTGTTTACTATAGACTACTATTGATTCTGTTTACTATAGACTGCTATTGTTTCTGTTTACTAAAGACTACTATTGATTCTGTTTACTAAAGACTACACCTGATTTTCTTTACTGTCGATTACTATAGACTTCCATTAATTATATGTACTATAGACAACTATTGATTCTCTTTAATATAAACTACTATTGATTGTGTTTACTAAAGACTACTATTGATTCTGTTTACTATAGACTACTATTGATTCTGTTTACTAAAGACTACTATTGATTCTGTTTACTAAAGACTACAACTGATTTTCTTTATTGTCGATTACTATAGACTTCCATTGATTATATGAACTATAGACAACTATTGATTCTGTTTATTATATACTACGATTGATTTTGTTTACTATAGACTGCTAATGATTTTCTTTAATATAGACTATTATTGATTCTGTTTAATATAGACTGTCATTGATTCTGTTTACTAAAGACTAAAATTGATTTTATTTACTGTTGACTAGTTTTGATTCTAATTACTAAAGACTACTATTAATTCATTTAACAAAAATACTACTATTGATTATGTTTAATATAGACTACTATTGATTCTGTTTAATATAGACTACTATTGATTCTGTTTACTATAGACTACTATTGATTCTGTTTATTATATACTATCATTGCTTCTGTTCGCTATAGACTACTATTGATTTATTTTACAAAAGACTACTATTGTTTCTGTTTACTATAGACTACTATTGATTCTGTTTACTAAATACTACTATTGATTATGTTTAATATAGACTACTATTGATTCTGTTTAATGTAGACTACTATTGATTCTGTTTAAAATAGACTACTATTGATTCTGGTTACGAAATATTACTATTGATTCTGTTTACTATAAACTACTATTAATTCATTTTACAAAATACTAATTTTGATAATGTTAACTATAGACTATTATTGATTCTCTTTAATATAGACTACTATTGATTGTGTTTAATATAGACTACTATTGATTATGTTTAATATAGACTACTATTGATTGTGGTTACGAAATATTGCTATTGATTCTGTTTACTATAGACTACTATTAATTCTCTTTACTAAAGAATACTTTTGATTCTGTTTAATATAGACTACTATTAATTCTGTTTACTAAAAACTACTATTAATTTTGTTTAATATAGACTACTATCGATTATGTTTACAATAAACTACTATTGATTCTGCTTACTATAGACTACTATTGATTCTGTTTAATATAGACTACTATTGATTCTGTTTGCTATAGACTACTATTGATTCTGTTTACTATAGACTACTCTTGATTCTGTTTACTATAGACTGCTATTGTTTCTGTTTCCCGTATACTACTATTGATTCTGTTTACTATAGACTACTAATGTTTATGTTTACTATAGACTACTATTGATTCTGTTTACTATAGACTACTATTGATTCTGTTTACTATAGACTGCTATTGTTTCTGTTTACTATATACTATTATTGTTTCTTTTTACTAAAAACTGGTATTAATTGTTTTACTATAGACTACTATTGATTCTGTTTACTATATATTGATATTGGTTCTGTTTACTATAGACTACTATTGATTCTGTTTACTATATATTGATATTGGTTCTGTTTACTATAAACTACTATTGATTCTGTTTACTATAGACTATTGATAATGTTAACTACTACTATTGATTCTGTTATTACAGACTATTATGCTGGGCGCTTACGGTCTTTGAGCAGGTAGAGATCTTTATCGTGTCACACCTGTTGTGGCACGAGGCATTGGTGTTTGCGGTCTCATGCGAAGGACCGCTCCATTTAGTTGCCGTGTACGACAAGCAAGGGATACTGAGAACCTATTTTAATCCGTATCCCCACGGGATTATAGACAACTATTGATTCTGTTCACTATATATTACTGTTGATTCTGTTTTCTATAGACTACTATTGATTCTGTTTACTACAATCTACTATTTATTCTGTTTACTATACACTACAATTGATTATGCTTACTACAGACTAATATTGATCTTGTTCACTATATATTACTGTTGATTCTGTTTACTATAGACTACGATCTGATTCTGGTTTCTATAGACTTGATTCTGTTTACTACAAACTACTATTGATTCTGTTTATCATATACTACAATTGATTATCTTCACTATACACTACTATTGATTCTTTTTAATATAGACCACCATTGATTATGTTATCTATTGACTACTATTGATTCGGTTCGTACAAAATTGAATGGAATAAATTTTATCAACTGTATCATATGTGAAAAACATTATGAATATCTCTATAGTAGAGATGTACAAATCCACACCGAGCAAAACAACTGTATTCACACACTCAAAACTCCAAGTCATACTTACTGGCTCGATCGTTTCTACAATACCCACTGTACTTAAAATCTTGAGATTGTCGTGGAGCGTACAGTTACTAATCTATGGTATATTTCTGACTCGTATTCCTCTTTAAATGCATTGAAAACAACAATTTAGTAAATTAACACAGATGGCAACATGTTTAAAGATTGGTAGGTGTCAATGTGGTTCTTAAAATTAGTAGACTGTGATTACAATTTAGCATTGACTTGGTAGTTTAGTCGTGGATGCATGTGATAGATGCTCAAATGAATCAGCTGGTAAATTTCAATATGAATTGTTGTATTACGTATGCAATTTTAGAGGATCATCCTGTTATATCAATTTTGTTTCGTTTTCAAATTTAAAACAAAAATACACTTACAGCCTTTGTAAATTCACGAGACTGGAGAATACTGTCTCTGGTATCTCTTTTATTTGATTACCACTCAGAGCCCTGAAAGAAAAAGAAATTCATTTAGTTAGTGTTAATGCTGTCTCTGATATAACACTAATATAGTAGAAAATGCGACCAACGTTTTTAAAAATAGTTTTGACAACGAGTATCACGATTCATAACTACTACTCTACTTCATCACAATATGAGCTTAACAATCAAGGTGGTATTGCATTGTTGATACTTTCAACATAGGAAAATGATTATAATTCAGAAAAATAGCATCATATGATTCAATAAAAATGTGTTTTCTCTAGAAATGAATGAGAACAATGATGTATCCATTTCATACAGGAAATTGTAATTTTCACATATATTTTATTTGCTACGGTGGTATAAAAGATACTAATGAAAGGTGAATATAACGAACGATTTCATAATTCCTATAAGCAATACAAAATATATAGTTGGGCAAACACCGACCCCTGGATACACCAGAGTAATAATTTGAGCGATTCTAGTCTAACATTACACTGCAGTGTGATGAACTTGATATCTGGAGTGTTTGTTTCCCTCCTCATTCTTTACTGCTACGTATACTTATCTACAATTGTTGGTATACGATTTTAAGCCAAGGCGGCGAATAAATCATCTTTACATGTATATCCTTTTTAAAGATAATATCGGCGTCCAGTTTTTGAATTACCAGTAAGTCATGGTGCAAGGTATGTAAATGGAATATTTTTCTTCAAATTGTGTTCACTGTTCCCTCATCAGTCAGTCCTTGGTATTTACCAAAATAAAAACAAAATAACCACATGTGACATCGAAAGGTGAGGATAATTACATCATAATGAGGAGAGATTTTTTCTTTATTTCAAACACAATGTTTTAATTACCACTGAATAACATGGTATTGTTCTGTTACGTTCTTTTTCTTTTAGAACGCGACCATCTTTTTCATTTATGTCAAATCTCAGCACCTAGGGTCGTAGTAATGGTAGCTATTTAGCGTGTCAGAATCCACAGTGACGTCGGATATCTGTTTTAAGGTCATTTACTAAAATACATCACTCCCACTTCTTAATGGTGAGTGGGTGACAAACAGGTTTTAAACTTACAATGTCTTGCTTACAACGTTATAATCAATGAGCTACCTTTATCGTTGACATTATATTAAAGTATTTCAGAATGACCGATAGTATTAGAATCAGAAAACACCGATCTGACCAACGACAAAAACAATTACATAAGTCCGAGAGAAGTCATGTTCCTTCTACAGTAAAAACGAAAAAGGTTTAGCTTTATAAATATTAATGGAGGCCAGACAAATACGGACCACTGGCTGATACAGAGGTGGAATCGGGAACCTAGGAGGAGTTAGCATCCCCGTTGACCGATAATACAAGCTGCCAGTCCTCTATGACGATCATGTAAACGGTAGTGAAAAGAGTGTGCTTATCTGACGGCTAGATGTCTTGATCTGTAAGCTAGTTTTCAAGACCATCCTCACATGAAGAGCCGTTATTCGCTTGTCATGCATTCCTGACTGGTTGAAACTGAAATGGTTGTACCACGAAATCAGGCAGTTTGTCAGAATATACAGATTCAACCATATCCATTAAATTAACGAAATAATTTAATAAAACAATACGAGTTGTAACTGAGGACATTTTATCTCGCAGGGACGAATGTCCGGAGAGCTATTGTCATGGCAAAAGTTTTGGCGTCAGCGTCACACTTAAAAAAAACATTACCTGGGTTATTTTTTTTTAACCAAAGGGGAGGTAGTTTTAATATTTAAAAAAGAGATGCCTTGTGAAGAGACCTTTCTTTTGGTACCAAGTCTTTTGACCTATTAAACTTCGGATTTTGACCTACTTATTAGATACTTTATTTTGAGCTATATCTTTTGAACCAAAGGGGATAGGGTTTCGATATTTCACATATAGATGCCTCATGAAGACACCATTATCATGATACCAAGACTGTTTACCCTGTGAAATTAGACATTGAGATAAACTTGAAATAGGAAAAAATATTTCCCTTGAAACATTGAATTTTACTGCTCTGTCTGTTTTACACTTTCCTTTGTGTAGTAGATAACACCATTTGGTGGTGGTTGCCTCCAGTAAATCCCCAAAGATTAAGACTCGCAATGACCTCGGCATAGTAGTAAGCATCTGCATCGTGTACGATAGTTTAAACAGTTAAACTTTTACGTCGAATTCGAAGTACCCCGATCTGTACAGCAGGAGGTCAATCGCGGTTGAATATTACACGCAGTCCCAACTTAAAATATCTTAAATATCCAATTTTGTCTTTTGAACAATTATTAAGGATTGGCAAGTCTCTAAAACAAGGACCACTCCTAGAAAAACTTCACGTTTCTATCACTTGTCAGCCATATCTGATTACCCACGAAACTTTGATAAAGTCCGGGCTGAATATTTATTTTTCACCATCAAATTAAAAAACATAATAATTCCACGTTTACACTTGATAAAACAAATCGAGATAAGTGAAATATGTTTTAAATAAATACCCTTTCTTCGAAAATTATAATTTATGCAAGTTTTGGATCATTTTACATTTTTACGCCAAGGGAGGTAACTCAAATTACTGGCTTTTTGGTTACCTCTGTCAGTAAATGCTCAAGAATAGCACTGTTTCCCAGCAATTTCATTGTTTCAACTTAATTATTAAGGGATTTCCTTCAAATATTGTCTATACTTTCTGGACAAATTTTATTGTATTGGGTATTATTTAACTTTACAAAATGGTCGTTTTCTATAGATTATATAGGGTCCTCGGATTTGTGAAATAGGCCAAGTTTTGGCATCTAAGAATGGTTTTGTTTTTGTGAAATTCACTTTGCATACATGTACGATAAAATTGGCGTATGACCTTAACTTTTATTGGCTATGAATAAAATTTTGGGGAATTGGATGTGCAAGCCATATTATAGCTACTGCCTGATATCTCCGTGGACAGCCTCTTAATATTATATATTCAAATGTAGCATGCTCATTCCGTCGATATGGTACCAACGCGTTTCACCAAGTAACTCTAAATTTAACATAATTTATCTTAAAAACTTTAACCTTTGAACAAAATGGATAGGCTAACGTATGTGTAACAGCACTGCAGAAAATCAGTATTTTTGCCTTAATTATCTGTTTTGAATAAAACTGATGATATTGATTATATTATAAGCGAAAAGCATTATTAATATCTTCATGGCAGAGATTTACAATTCCACACAGAACATAACAATTGTATTTACACACTCATTTCTCCAAGTCACACTTACTGGCTCAATCGTTTCTACAATACCCTATGTACTATGCACATAGTGAGATTCTCTGGGAACAAACAGTCTATCATATATATTTATGACTCGTGTTTCTCTTTAAAACACATTGAAAACACCTTTCTGGGAAACTAACATGAATGACTACATGTTAAAAGATTGGTAAGTGTCAATGTGGTGGATATCGTTGTTAAAGGTAATAGACTTTGATTGCAATTTGACATTGACATGATTTTCGGTTTTTGCGTGCATGTGATATACGCTGAAATATATCATTTGTTAAATTTAAATATGCATCGATGTATCGTGTATCTATTTTTAGATGACCATCCTGTTATCTTGATTTTATTTCCTTTTCAAATTTACAGCTGTCTGTGGTATTTTTATTATTTGATTTTTATATAGCCACCTGGGGAAAAAATGTGTACATTTAGTGTCAGTGCGGTTTCTGATATAACATTGATGCAACAAAGGAAATACAATCAACGGTTTTAGAAAAAAAATCGACAACGGGCACCGCGAATCATAACTAACACTTTACTTCTTCACAATATGAGCTTAAAACATGGCGATATTGTTATGCAAGAACTTTCAAAATAGTTCGCTGATGATAATTCTGAAATGTACCATCACATAATTCAATAAAATATGTTTTTCTAGAGATAAATGAGACAAATGGTATAACCATTTCATACAGCAAATTAAAATCTTCACAGATATTGTCTTTGTTACGGTGGTATAAAAACACTACTAATTTCAGCGATTATACTCTAACATCAACACTGCAGTGTGGTGACTATTATTTTCGAAGTTGTTTCCTCTTCATTCTTTACTGGTTCGTATACTTATCTATAATTGTTGGTATGTGATTTTTAGCTGAGGCGGCGAATTTATCAGCTGTATATCATTCTTCAGGTAACATAAACGTCTCGTTTTTAAATTAACAGTGCAGCAAGGTAGAATGAGATTTTTTTTCATTTGTATTTCGTTCACCGTTCCCTCATTATTCGGTCCTTAGTATTCACCGAAATAGAATCTAACTTTAACTAGATGTATCATGAAACAGTTCAGATAATTAACATTGATCAATCGCATAATACCTATACAAAATAGATTTTTATGGGATTTAGGTGTTTGTTTTTTTACTTTGAGCACCATTTACTAAATTTCTAAATTTTCGCTGAACGATACTGTGATCTTCTTGCATTTCGTTTTTTCCAGAACATGATCATCTTTTTTTCAATATTTATCTCAAAGCGTAGCACTCAGGACCGAAGCACTGATATTTGTTTAGTGCGCAAGATCCCATCGCGACATCTAATATACGTAATAAAGTTATTTACCAACATGCATGGCTCTCACTTCTTAATGGCGGATGATTGATGATCGGGTCTTGAAATTTCAGTATCTTCATTACAAATTGGAAGTTATAACCAATGACGAACACTACCGATGATATGATAGAAAACGACTGCAATTCAATATAATCTTAGAGTACTGAAAACCGCCGATGAAACCAACAACATACAACATTCAAAAGACTTGTTCCTTACTGAATACTGTTATGGATCAGTCCTATCATTGATAAAATGGCAGCAGAATGTACTAACATAGACAATAAAACAATTAATAGGATTTATTTACAAATAATAATTGAAAGAAAGTGTAACAATAGCAACATACTATATTACGGTAATTAAACAATTAATATTAAAATCCGTGCCAAACAGAATCTACACACACAGAAATAGTAATTCCGAAATCCTAATTCCCAGTTTTGAAAGAAAGGGGAAGATAACGAACAGTGGTTATAAAAATACCTAAAGTGTCTAACCATAACTTTTCTAATCGGAATTTTTTATCATCAGAGTTCCAGTGTATTTATAATAATAGTACAACCTTGAAAGACAATGATACAACCATCTTTCTACAACAGAAAGTACACTTGAGGTTTAGAATAATCTAGGTCAATGAATTCCAAGTAGTACACAACAAGAAATAAACATCCGACTGTTAAACAATCTAGGTCAAAGCTGTCCGTTGAGTAGCAGTAGTACAAACCAGTACAAATGAAACAAAAATTTAGCAATCAAAATATAAATGGAGCCCTGGAAAATACGGATCAAAAATCCAAGCATGTATTAACAAACATATATCGGTATAATTAATCTAATCCTTAAGATGAAAGGGGGAAGATCATGAACATAATTTAATCTCAAAATGATACTTTGAGGTAAAATTCAACACAATAAACAAAGGAATTTGCTTGAAAGCATACCTACAATGCGTTGTTCGTATAAACCTCATAGCTTAAAATGGGATCGCCATATACTTGGACATGGAAACGATGGTTGTCGGGATGCTGATATCGTGATCATATCAAATTGAAAATGATTTGAGTAAACCATAAATTTAGCTTGTTTTCAGATGTTACATGGATTCATTAAATACACACTACGATTCATTTTGTTTACCGTTTTGAATGGTTTTGTTTACTAAATTCGTAGGCTTATTTTGTTTACAAGATACTAGAATTGATTTTGTTTACTTTTAAATATGATTCATTATGTTTACTGTATATGCGGATTTATTTTGTTCATCATATGATAGGATTGATTCTGTTTTGTATATGCTAGCATTTAGATTGGTTAATATAGACTAGGGTTCAAATTGTTTACGACAATCTATGATTTATTTTTATTAATACCCTTTATAACATAAACTACATAGTCTAATGGATTGTGTAGTACATTTACTGTATTCCTCAGTGGATTATGTTTACTATAGACTACTATTGTTTCTGTTTACTATAGACTACTATTGATTCTGTTTACTATAGACTATTGATAATGTTAACTACTACTACTGATTCTGTTATTACAAACTATTATGCTGGGCGCTTACGGTCTTTCAGTAGGTAGGGATCGTTATCGTGTCACACCTGTTGTGGCACGGGGCCTTGGTGTTTGCGGTCTCATGCGAAGGACCACCCCATTTCGTTGCCTCGTACGACAAGCAAGGGATACTGAGAACCTATTTTAACCCGGATCCCCACGGGATTATAGACTACTATTGATTCTGTTCACTATATATTACTGTTGATTCTGTTTACTATAGACTACGATCTGATTCTGTTTTCTATAGACTACTATTGATTATGTTTACTACAAACTACCATTGCTTCTGTTTACTATACACTATTATTGATTGTTCTTACTATCGACAAAGATTGATTCTGTTCACTATATATTACTGTTAATTCTGTTTACTATAGACTACGATCTGATTCTGTTTTCTATATACTACTATTGATTCTGTTCACTATATATTACTGTTAATTCTGTTTACTATAGACTACGATCTGATTCTGTGTAATATAGACTACTATTGATTTTGTTCACTATATATTACTGTTGATTCTGTTTTCTATAGACTACTATTGATTATGTTTACTAAAGACTACAGTTGATTATGTTAACTATAGATTACTATTGATTCTGTTTTTATAGACACCTATTAATTCTGTTTAATATAGACTACTATTGATTCTGTTTACTAAAGACTACTATTGATTCTGTTTACTATAAACTACTATTAATTCTGTTTACTAAAGACTGCTATTGCTTCTGTTTAATATAGACTACTCTTGATTCTGTTTACTAAATACTACTATTAATTCTGTTTACTATAGACTACTATTGATTCTGTTTACAATAGACTACTATTGATTCTGTTTACTATAGACTACCATTGATTCTGTTTACTATAGACTACTATTGATTCTGTTTACAATAGACTACTATTTATTCTGTTTACTATAGACTACTATTGATTCTGTTTACAATAGACTACTACTGATTCTGTTTACTATAGACTACTATTGATTATGTTTACAATAGACTACTATTGATTCTGTTTACTTTAGACTACTATTGATTATGTTTACAATAGACTACTATTGAATCTGTTTACTAAAGACTACTATTGATTCTGTTTACTATAGACTACTATTAATTCTGTTTACTAAAGACTGCTATTGATTCTGTTTTATATAGACTACTCTTGATTATGTTTACTAAATAATACTATTAATTCTGTTTACTATAGACTACTATTGATTCTGTTTACAATAGACTACTATTGATTCTGTTTACTATAGACTACTATTGATTCTGTTTACTATAGACTACTATTGATTCTGTTTACAATAGACTACTATTGATTCTGTTTACTATAGACTACTATTGATTCTGTTTACTATAGACTACTATTGATTCTGTTTACAATAGACTACTATTTATTCTGTTTACTATAGACTACTATTGATTCTGTTTACAATAGACTACTACTGATTCTGTTTACTATAGACTACTATTGATTATGTTTACAATAGACTACTATTGATTCTGTTTACTAAAGACTGCTTATGATTCTGTTTAAGATATATTATCATTGATTATGTTTACTAAAGACTACAATTGATTATTTTTACTGTCGACTATTTTTGATTCTTTTTACTATGTATTATTATCAATTCTGTTTACTTTAATCTAACATTGATTCTGTTTAATATAGACCACCAATGATTTTGTGTACTAAAGACTACTATTGTGTGTTTACTATATACTATTATTGATTCTGTTTACTATACACTACAATTGATTTTGTTTACTAAAACCTACAATTAATTCTGTTTACTGTGGACTTGTGTTGATTGTGTTTACTACAAACTACATTAGATTTTTTTTATAATAGACTACAATTAATTCTGTTTACAATAAAGTACTAATGATTTTGATTTATATAGACTATAATTGATTATGATTACTATTGACTACTATATCATTATTTTGCTGTAGACTACTACTGATTATGTTTTCTATAAACATTTTTTATTATGTTCAGTAAAGAATGCAATCAATTATATTTACAATAGACTACTATTGCTTCTGTTTATTATGGGCTACTATTGATTATCTTTACTGTAGACTAGTATTATTAATTATATATACCTTAAATTACATTCAATTCTGAACACTCGAGATAGCATTGGTTCAGTCAATTTATGTTAAGGCAGATTCTGTTCTTTTATTAACTTGGAATGGTTTTGTTCACTAATTAGTAGGATTGCTTTTGATTACCTAGCAGATCAAGCAGAGTTTATCCTGTGCTATACGATAAATACCTAACCTGATGCAGGTTGTCATCTCAAAAGCGGATTAAGTGAAGCATATGTTTCACCATGTTCAGTTTTATCTCATAACATATCAAGCTTGCTTCGTTCCTCACAATTCAATGCAAAAGTACAAAACTACATTGTGCAACCTGTAAAGACGTAAGCTTTAAAAACCCAAACAACCTTAGAGATGCATCTACAAACACGATAGCACGAAATGGACGGGTCGAGTTTGGATCAATTCATCATATGCAACGGTCTAGTCTTGCAAAAAAGCAATATTAGAAAATGATATGAAAAGAAAATAATGCGGTATATCTGATGAACACTTTTGATCTATAATTCATACTCAGAAATGCAAACAGAATACCAAGTAAAACAGTGGTAACTCGCAGCACAGCGTGTAATACATTGCTGCAGTCAAAACCCTAATACACAATGGACAGTTGTCGGGTGTTATCGAGAGATCGAATCAGATGTAGCACAACTATATGAATAATACACATTGGTTGCACTGTATATAATTCATGGCGGTCAACAAGGGATGCTTACGCACACCATCACCTGATTTTACCTGTCATATCATCAACAAGTTTGTGCTTTTCTACTTTCAATTTCGTATTCATTAGATAAACGTTATCTTCGCCTTTCATAATCTAAATGATTGATCACATTTGTGGTATTCGCTTTTGCAGAATTTACAGTTTTATTTAAAGAAACACTGCAGAAAATCCATATTTTTTAAATTTTTTTTTTTTTTTTTTTTGTTGCTTTCAGGTATCTGTTTCAAGGAAATTGGGTACTCGACTAAATTTGAATAAAACTTATGATATCGGATATATTATATACGAAAAGCATTATGAATAGTTCTATGGTCGAGAGGCACAATTCCACACAGAGCAAAACAATTGTATTCACACACTGAAAACTCCAAGGCACATTAACTGCCTCAATGGTTTCTGTAATAACCTATGTATCATGCAAATAGTGAGATTGTCTGGGAGCTAACAGTGTAGCATGTATATTTCTGACTCGTATTTTCTATAATAATAATAATAAATTATTTTATTTAGACAGGATAGCACAATTAGTACGAATGACTAGTTTGCATTCTGGTCCTGTATAAAACATATTCACAAACAGCTAAATGAAAGAATAGAAACATAGATAACATAATATAAAATATACTACTCAAAATTTGATAAGGATCATAGATATTTTTCTGTTTAAAAAATTAATAATTGCATAACTGGCAATATTGTGTCCGAGTGAAATCAAAAACGTCTTCAACAAACTTGCACGTGCATTTCATGCCATGGGAAATGCGTTTCTCATCACAGTTTATGCTTTTGCTACCATTGCACGATTTTCACTCAGGCATCGGCGTCTGATTCTTTCTAAAATTTCAAACTCACTTGAGTGTTTACACTACGTTTATCAACACAGTGCCCCCTCAACGTGTAATGCGTCGCCTGACGACAGAACAACTGGACAGATGTATTGGAATGCTTGACGCTGGCTATTCACAACGTGACGTTACAAATGCACTAAACGTCAGCCAGAGCGTTGTAAACAGTTCCTGGAACCGACAGCAAACTTTTGGTACAGCAGCACACCGACATGGGGGTGGTCGTCAGAGGTCGACAACCCAACGCCAAGACCATTTTGTGGCTCTTCAGGCACGACGCCATCCCTTCTGGAGAGCAACCATCCTACGTAACGACCTCCTGAACGCCTCGGGGGTGAATGTGTCCACTCAGACGATACGGAATCGGTTTTACAATGCAGGTCTCAACTCGAGAAGGGTATATGTTCGAGTCCTTCTGACTGTTCGACACCGGCGGGAGCGATTGGACTGGGCTGAAGATCATGTCACTTGGACTCAGAACGATTGGGTTCAAGTTCTGTTCACCGATGAGTCCAGGTATTGTTTAGACTTTACAGACAGGAGGCACCGAGTGTGACGACCACAACGTGAATGCTTCCATGATGCCAACATCAGTGAACATGACCGTTATGGTGGTGGTTCCATCATAGTCTGGGGTGGAATCAGCAGGAATGGAAGAACAGATTTTCATGTCCTGGAGAGAGGAACAATGACGGGGGTGCGGTACCGGGATGAGATCCTCGATGTTTACGTCAGACCCTACGCTGGCGCTGTTGGCCCTGAGTTCATCCTGATGGATGATAACACCCGTCCTCATCGCGCCAGGGTGGTGGAGCACTACCTTCAGCAGGAGACAATTGTCCGTATGGACTGGCCAGCGCGCTCGCCAAACTTCAACCCGATTGAGCATGTATGGAACATGCTGCAGGTTGCCCTTTCACGCCGTAGAGCACAACCCACGACTTTGTCAGAGCTCGGAAACGCCCTCGTGGAAGAGTCGAACAACCTTCCCATTGGAAACATACGGGTGCTTATTGACAGCATGGCTCGACGTTGTCAAGCCGTCATTGATACAAGGGGAGGCCATATCCGGTATTGACACATCATCGACTAAGTGTAATGATGGACTATCCCCAAAAACTGTGTAATTCTTTCTCTGATTTGCTGTTAACTTTTTGTAATGAAATGCCTTTTGGTGTTGTTATCAGATTTCAAGCATTCCGTATTGATAAAAGTTCATGTCGTTCATGAATTTTCATTCATAACCTGAGTAAACACGTTTCTGAGTCAAAGAACATGACCCACGAACCATGAAAAATGGCCTAGCCTGGGATATTGATAATTTCCGTATATAATAATCTTCGGGATATAGGCTTTCTAGAAATGTTTTTCTTTTTTTCATATATTCTATACTTTTTTGTTACTATGACGTTGAATATTGTGGTATTTAATGTTAAAAAAATTAACATTTCGGGATACACGTCACAACAATAGACCTCCAATGACCATGTACAATGTACAGGAACCTATAAATCTCTGAATATATCAAGTTATATGCACTCAAATAGCTAGAATGGCTTATTCAATTATCATAATAAGCATTTTTGACCGGGAAATAGAAATAAGAAATATTTTGGAAATGATGTTCAAAGCCGTGATTGTTGAACTTTACTTTTAAATTATTTTTACTTGAATTTTAAAATACTGAAATAGGAAGAAGAATAAATATAGTATGTAGTTTATTTACATGGTGAAAGAAGTGAATCATTGGAACAATTCTGTTTCATATCATATTCCATAGTTTTTTTTGGGGGGTTGGGGGGTTGGTTTAGTATTAAAACGACCGAGTATCGATATCAATGGTAACGAAATAAGTTGACACCGCGTCTCGTCAAAACATGTTCAATTCGAATTTACTCGGAATTACACGTTCAACGAGCATTTGCTGTGAAACCTGATTAAAGGAAAATTACTGTAGACACCTAATAGTAAGTATCAAATGATCTTTTTTGTTACATTGGCCTATTTTCATAATGTTCCCAAAATAGAAGTATCATGTAGATCTATATAGGAAATAACATTTACAAATCATGTTTGTTGTTTGTTATTTGCCAGTTAAGTATCATAATGATAATACTAGTAGTTTATAATAAGTAATTATTCTGCTAAAATCAAATACCCTTTTTATTGTCAACAAATACATCACTGGTAGAAAGGTTATAAAGCTTTTATCTAGCACAAGTTTCTATATTCTACAGGTTTACATATGTCAGCAAGTCCTCTAAAGCAGCTTTAGGGGTTCCCAGGAGATTCTGATGCTCACTGTTAGACTTTCACTGTTGTCAAAATCCAACCTTATTTTCTCTTTTCTCAAAACTTCAGCTCTCAAAAACTTGATTGATTAATTGTGTCACTCCTGTTTTGTTGAGCATGGTGTTGTCAGCAATAGGTTCAAGTTATTCTATGTCTTGTTGTAGGTGATTTGTACAGAAGCGAGCCCCGGCAGGAATGATGGCCTCTTTTGAAATGAAGATTTCATGCCTTACTCCTACTGGGACTACAACTAACTTTGGACCTGGTCACTCGCAGATACAGCATGAAGTGTGCCCTATTGATGTACATGGGAATGGGAGTGATACAGAAGGAGGACTAATTGGAAGAACTGCTGCTGCTGCCGGTGATGGTGCTAGACTGTCTTGAATCTGTGGCCTAACCGACTTGATATTCTTCTGTTTAATATGGGAGCAACACACACACTCTGGCATCTATTGCACAGAAAATCATGATCAGATGGTGCTCTCCCTATCAGAGTGGTGATTACTATCCTATATTTCTTTGAAATCCTGGATCTGTGTTTTGGTTTTACTCTCCATGGACAGTTGAAACAGAGAAAGAATTTGGAATACTCCTTGGCATATCTGAAATATTTATGTCATATACATGTAATTGAAATTATACAATTTGGGTTGGATAAAAATCTTATCTTTACGTTAAAACCCATTAGCCTAGGTTATTTTTCCTAAAATCTAATTATAAATCAATTAACTTGTTAATTAATGCTTGGTGAATCAATTAATAAATTGTATTCAAAAACTTGGAATTATTTTTTTTCCACTAATAAACTGAAAATGTGTATCTTCAAAAGTTTTGTTGATTAATGTCAGTGTGAAATATAGAGGGGGTATGGGGTTTACAACAATGTATATTACATGGTTAATTTATTTCTATTATGTAGTCCATGTAAATTTCTGTGGAAACGAGAAAGTTATTTATATTCGGTCTTTCCTATCCCGGGGTAGAAAAGACCGAATATAAATAACCCCCTCGTTTCCACGAAAATCCATGAGAGTCTGAAATCTCCCAACCTGGGTCTGTTTAATGGACCCTTCCAAAGTCCTTTTTTAAGGAAAAAGTAAACCATTTTCCTAATCCAAAAAGAAAACTGGTGCAAAAACCATGCACATCTCCATACATGAAATGATATAAATAATAGAAAAATTATCAGTAGTATTGTAATACATTTTCGGGGGTGGGGGGGGTTTGCTGTTTCACCTTCATAGATGGGTTTTTTTCTTAACATTTAAAACATATCTTTTCAATATCAATTTTGTCTATAGCACAAAATAAAAATTCTAAAATCAATTAAAGCGTTTGATATACGTGTGTATATATAAAACAAAACGGAAAAAAGAAAATTAGGATCCACCACTAGTAAGCTATGTTTTCCATTTAGAGTTATTGCCCTTCAATCGAAAAAAAAAGTAAATATAATTAAGTGAATACTCTACATTTCAACACCAGTTATGTCAAATATTATTTAACAAGATATACTTTGATATGTATTTAAATTGACCTACTTCATTAAAAACAAACTCTCTGTGTGTTTTGTAGGTTTCTTTCCACGTATATACAAGAGACTTATGAATTTACGAACTTAAATAGTTGAAATCGAAAACAAAACAATAATTGTTTCTTCTCCGTTCGATGTATGAATATTGTGCGTTCAAATTCTCAAGTACAAATGTAAAATAGATAAAAGCTAACAACCGTGTTTGATTTGCCGTAATATGCGGACATTTGTTAGTGTAACACCTTGCTACAACTTTACAGTTACGATTGACAGACTTCATATTTTATAAGAAACTTTGAACTGTAGCCTATAATAAACGTACAAAATTTGTAAAATTGTGAGAACCAATGGACAAATTCATACGATAGAACATACTGTCTGTATATATATATCGCACATCTCCATGTGTAATACATGTGTACATGCTGGGCCTGTGTAATTGAAATGTTTACTGGGGTATTCCGTATGGCCGTATAAGTTTGTACTGTACATTTGATTCGAACATTCATTCTGTTTCGAACAATATCATTTTTAAAGTAACAAAAGGTAGGGAAATCGGTACTTTTAAAGCCATCGGAACGGACTTCGGAATCAAACATACACGATAGGTGTAACCCCCCTCCCCTCCCCTGTACCTTAACCATAGGCCATGACTCTCATATTTACTCGTTTAGATATTGATTTTTTATTTAAAAAAATATATAACAACATAAAAACTCACCTCTTTGCTGTTTCTTTTTGAGTCGTATCAACTGCGTTAGATGTATGTGTTGACTTCCTTGGAATCTGACGTTTCCAGACGACACTTTTGTTATTATTTTTTTTTTTTCGACATGGCCGCATTGATTACGAGTTAATTTTTTTAATGGAAAGTGTTAATCTAACTTTGCATTTTAATTTTTGTTTACAAAATTGAGTCGTGAGTAATGCGGCCCATGTGAATTTATAGACTGAAGTTGGCAAATTTATGCGATTTTCCCGGAAAACGTGAAACTGCGGTAGGTTTGGGCATTTATTTGAGTGCTTTAAACATCCGGTGTGAGGAAACGATTGCGCAATGCAATTTGGCTCATGTTATGGATAAAAAATATAATCTTAGATTTATTCTAAAGTGTTCTTTAATTTTTCCAAATTTGGTAGGCCAAAAATGGCATATTGTGGGTCATGTTCTTTATGTCTTTTGTTATGTTAGTGGTAAATTACCCACATATAACCTAGTGATCCTTATCAAAATTTGAGTAGTTTATATACATAAAATATACACACGATATCACTGGGGGAAAAATAAAAATATACATTATATTTATATATCACTTATTTGAGTAATAATGCTGCAAATATGCTGATTTAAAAGATGTAATAGAACCACAGCTTGACATACTCGGGTAACTGATTCCATGAAATTGTTAAAAAATACCTTAAAAGACCGTTTATAATATTCAGTTCGAACTTTTGGTAAATATAAAATGCCACTATCGCTACTTGTTCTTGTTCTGGAACTAACTTGGCTGAAAAAACTAAAAACGTTCATATCTTCTGGTGTCATGTTATTAAGAACCTTAAAAACAAGCACTAGTTTTCTTTATACAACATAATCATGAACAGGCATCCATTTAAGAACACTAAAAATGTCAGCTGTAGAAGTCTGAGTTACTTTCACCTTCAATATAATGCTGGCTTCCCTTTTCTGTAATTTGAAACGTCTGTCGATAAAAACCCTGCTTTTGCCTGAGCACCAAACTGTGCAATAATAATTAAAATGAGGAAATATAACAGTGTTATAAATTTTCAATAATGCTGCATTTGATATAAAAGTTTGCAGACGACGTAAAATGCCTATTTTCTGTGAAAGTTTCTTGCATAAAGAATCAATGTGTACAGACCAGGTTAGACATTCATATATTTATACACCAAGAAGTTTGGCCGTTTTAACAGTATCTAAAACAATATATCCTACTTTGATACACATTTTTCTACACTTTGAGAGTTTTTGTGCAGTGCCTATCAACATACATTATGTTTTTTCCAAATTCATCGTACATTTATTACTTTCCATCCATTTCATAGAGTTTAAAAGATCATCATGTAACCTTTGCTTAATAACATCAATAGATTGAAGTGAAACATCCTGAGATGTATCATCTGCATATATAGAGACATTTGAGTGCTTTGGGCATTTAGGATAATCGTTAACAAATAAAATGAAGAACAATGGACCCAATATGGACCCCTGAGGCACTCCTATTGTAACGTATATTTCATCTGACAAAACACCTTTCCATTTAACACATTGTGATCTTCCGCTAAGATAAGACTGAATTCATTTCAAAGAATTTTGACAAATACCAAATGATAAAAGCTTGTGTAACAATACCTGGTGGTTTTCAGTGTCAAAGGCTTTACTAAGATCAATAAAAAGAACACCTGTTAATTTGCCACTATCTATATTACTTAACCATTTATCAATATTGTTATGAAGTGCTGTTTCGCAAGAATGCGTTGGTCTAAAACCGGATTGATCCTCCGTTAAAAGATTGTTTTTATCAAAATACTCGTAAAATGAGTTAAAAACATGCCTTTCTATAATTTTGCTCACGATTGCTAAAACTGACACGGGTCGATAATTGTTCTCCATAAATTTGTCACCAGATTTAAAAAGAGAGATATCTCTAGCTTTTTTCCGTTCCGATCCAACCACACCACGTTTTATAGACATGTTTAACAGATATGTTAAAATTTCACCAATCACACCTGAGCTAATTCTCAACAGTTTAACAGAAATAGCATTCGAATTTGACATAACATTTATTTCATTTCTGACAAAATTAATAAATATTTGGAATGCTAAAAGGCATTAATTGTTCAATTTCAGGTAATGAACTGTCAAATTTCTCTGTATGTTTGTGTCCAATGCCGCAAAAGAAGTCGTTAAAAGTATTGGTCGTGTATTTTGTATATGTAACGGGTTGTCCGGTCCATTTCTAAATAGGTTGGCTTAGCGGTTGCCGATTCCGTTGGTAAGAATTGTTTCATTTTTTTCACATGTCTTTTGGTTTTGTATTGGCTTGATTTATTGCACTTTCCACAAATTCGCGTTTAGCATTGTTAATTTTTGTTCACTACCCTGTTTCTTGCGGTCTTATATAATTTCCAGTCGGATTTGTCACGTGACTTTATTGCTCGGCGGTGTAATATATCCCTCTGTCGCATTTCTGAAAGAATATCATCATTTATTCACTTCTCAGAGTCACTGCGGATACGTCGTTCTTTTATCGGCATATGCTTGTTGACAACTGTCATGAACATAGAATGGAAAGGTGACCACATGCTATCGATGCCCGGTAATGATTTCAGCGAGTTCCAATCAACAGCATTAAGATCGTTGATAAAATATCTTTCAATTAGTTTCTTTTGATCTCTATACTTTACATGAATGTGGTTAAGTGGTGAAACAGCTTGAAATTTCTTTCGTATCGAATATACAAGGTGATGATCGCTCAGCCCGATTGGCATTACTCCCCTGGAGCTATAGAACACGGGATGATTAACATATATATGATCTATCAACGTACTGCTATCGCACGTCACACGGGTACGCCCGTTTATCATTTGAGTGAGACCGCATGTTTCCATCGCGGATTTAAAACTTTAATTGGTCTATATTGAAGTCGCCCATGATCACATGTTCGGTAAAGGAAGTTGACAAATCCTCCATCCGCTCCTCGACATCTTCTATTCATTGTGAGTTGGAATCGGGCGGTCTGTAAACAACTCCTACATTGATTTTTGGTGAATTAAAAAGTTTGATATCTACTGTCAAAAATTCTAAATTTTCATCTTTGCATAATTATGTTCATTGCAGTCTATTTTTCTTTAATAAACATGAGTACACCTCCTCCATGCCGATTACGAACCCTCTTTATAACAGTGTATCCTTTGATTTTAATTTCAGAATCGGAAATATGACAATCAAATTTGCTCTCTGTGACAGCAAAAACATCAAATATTCCATCTTTTAGTAAAATCTTGATTTGGTCAAGCATATTGAGAATACCACATATGTTGACATGAGCAAATTTGATACCTCTAAGTAAAGTTGTTAAAATTTCATTCACACTCGGATCCACGGTGGATTTTCCACTACAAATATCTATACATTAATCACAGATCCACCCAAACTTTCCAGGTCCAAATTTTGTGTTTAAAATTTGTTCTTTATCACAGCAAATACATAGATAATCTCCAACTGGACCGGGATTTAACTGTATATCTCTTGACAACAATAAACATAGAAACGTCAAGAGTTGATTTGTACTCACTATGCTCGCTCTTGTTCCTCATCGATCGATTGTTTTGATTGAAATTTCCAAAACTCTTTAAAATACATTGAAAATAATTTCCTAGGAAACAAACATGAATGACTACATGTTTAATTATTGGTAGGTGTCAATATGGTTATTAAGATTCATAGACTGTGATTGCAAATTGACATTGACTTGATAGTGCATGCGTGTGATAAAGGCTCAAATGCATCCTTTGGATGTATTATTGTATTACGTATCAATTTTAGACGATCATCCCGTTATGTTGGTTTTTTTTTCTTCAAATTTACAAGAAAAATACACGTACAGTTCTTCTAAATTGACGAGACTGGAGAATGCTCTCTGTGGTATTTCTGTTATTTGATTGTCATGTAGCCACCTGAAAGAAAAATAAATGTATATAGTTAGTCAGTGCTGTCTCTGATATAACATTGATATCGCAGAAAAATGTTATCCGCGTTTTTAAATAAAAAGGTTTTATGACAATGAGTATCACGATTCATAGCTATTACTCTACTTCTTCACAATATGAGCTTAAAAACATAGTGGAATTGATGTGTTGGTACTTTCAAGATAGTCAATTTATTCTAATTCAGAGAAGTACCATAATATGATTCAATGAAAATGTGTTTTGTTAAGAAATAAATGAGACAAATGGTCTAACGATTTAATACAGCAAATCATAATATTCACAAATATTTTCTTTGTTATTTTGGTATAAAAGACATTGATAATATGTACGGTTCTAGTCTAACATCAACACTGCGGTATGGTGAACATGATTTCTGAAAGTCTATAGATAAATAGATAGATAGATAGATAGATAGAGAGATAGAGAGATAGATAAATAGATAGATATATATTTAGATATATAGATAGATAGATATATTTTGTATTGTTTATAGCAGTTATGAGATTGATCACTGTTCGTTAACTTCAATTTAAACTATATTTTATTCACAATGTGAATGGGATCGGGCAGCAGGCATAGCCTATTTAAGCCCTCTCCCTAAAGTTTGTTATCTTCGCCTTTCATATATATATCTATATATATATATATATATATATGTGTGTGTGTGTGTGTGTGTGTGTGTGTGTGTGTGTGTGTGTGTTTGTAAGCCCTGTCAATTGAACCAGTGAATAAGAAGGCACACGTGTAAATCAACACGGGGTCGGCCAAAGGAACACGGAAATGGTGGTGTTCAGTTGGATTTTTATAAAAATCAGCATAAAATCATTAAATAGGTCATCTACCATCAAAATCCTGAAGTGTTTACTTAACAGGATTTATGAGATGTGTGTAACAGGTGTGTAAAGATTTAGCACTCGTCCATCTTTTTTCCTTGCGAGCATGGCTTACACACTTTCGAAGTGCGCATGCTCTGTTTTAAATGACGTCATTTGTGATATCATCATAATGGAGTTTTCCAGGGAAAGAAGTTGGCCCATCTGAGGTAAGTAAACACGGTTGAAAGAATTTTTTTGGATGTTATCAATGGGTTTTTTATTACATAGACTGATTAAATGGTGTTTCATACCGATCGTGTTATGTACAAGCGACAGAGTACCCGAGTTACTGAAAATTTCGATGATAAAAGTGATAAATCTGCGTGAACTGTTTGGGGTTTTTTTCTTTTGAAATATAATCTTTGCAGTTAATGTACTCTGTATACTAAGAATTCATATTGATTTTGGATAGAATTTCACAAAAAGAAATGCGCCAGGTCCTTAGGAATCAACCCCCCTACCCCCCCCCCCCCCCCCCCCCCCCCCCCCCCCCCCCCCACGGCACATTTTTTGGATGATTGGAACGTATACCCCTTTACATCTGTCTCCCTACTTTGAAGTTTTTTCCAACGCCATGACATAAATAATAAATAGAAAAATAAATAAAAATGCAAAAATAAAAAAGAAAGATGTATATGTATTGGGATTGGCATGTTCCACTTTGTCCGGGTTGAAATCCCTGAGGATGCAAATGTACATTACGCCGCACTGCTTGCAGTACGTACAGGCGTACCGCATAGGTATGTAACTACTAAGACTATAAACCAAACAGAATATGATATGTAAAACTATTACTCTGAATGCATTTTACTTGTTTACAATGTAGCCTGTCGGGCTGTGGTGTCACACGCGTGGTTTACACGTGCACTTTAGGTGGCAGTGGAGGAAATTCGAACGATGTATGGATTATTGTCTCCTGGTAACTTTGGCAGTTACCTTTTGCTTTCAATCTACTTTTTAAGAATAATTCAACCCTCGCTAATCATTTTCAAGCTGCATTTCGATCTTGGAAGAATGATCTTCAGCTACAATACAAAATTAAAGGATGATGTTGTGTACTGAGTTTTTCTTGATTGTTTACATCTGTGATTGTTTATGTGATGTATAAACTTATCAAGCTGTACAGTGTCATGACATATAGTGGCATAGCTTCCATTTATATGCTTGCGCATCATTTTGTCAGAAGAAGAAATTTCTAAAATTAAGATTTTTAACATGTATATGATTATATGTGTTTGTTTGATTTTAGTATAATACCTGTAGAGAATATTTCAGTAATATGAAGTGCGACACATTTAGACGCATGCATGTGGTGTTTGAAGGTCTCATCTGAAAGACCAGCAACTTTCTCTTTTGAATGCTAAATATGACGATGGAGCATTCACCTCACTACGTACATTTACACCCTAAATAAAGTACATTAGCATGGCTCGAAACCATGATTTCTTCATCATGAAGCAAATGCTCTGTTACCACTGAGGGTATCGGGTTCGTTCGCCCTCTCTACATGTTCGCGTCCGTCCGTTCGCCAAGAGTCCGTTCGCCATAATTCTCGTTCGCCCTTTTCCTCATTCGCCCTATATCCCGTTCGCCATATATATATAGTATATGGTATATATTCAGCTTTTTTTTATTTTTTAAGACATTTATTACGTATCGATTTTTTTTTTTTTCGCAATTAACAATTTTAAGTTTCTTAAATAAATAGACTGGTATTTTAATTCTGATTGTAGTGTTTATAAAAGACATAATTAGTTTAAATGTATGTTATTTTTAATACTGTAATTTGGGGAATCAGCTCCTTTGTTTTCTTAACGATTCGCGATGTTTTGAAAGCAATATTGAAGACATTGAGACGTTAATAGGCCCATTATGGATATGAGTAGGGCTGGGACGATTCAGGGTTAGCTCGATTCGGTTCGGTTTCGATTCAGAACAGCACGGTTCGGTTATTTTCGATTCGGTTCATGTTAGGTCCAATTTATCTAATGACACCACAAAAATTAACAATTTTAATGAGTAGCATATTTGATTTGATTTTATTCAAGTTATATAACTATATGTTGTCATTTGTAAACATCATATCTATTCATAATGGCATTTTATAACTTTGATAGAAAAAAGAAAACACTTGACAGTCTATTAAAATTTCTTATATTAATGTGCTGCATAAGTTTTGGATTATTAAACAAATCTATAGTGAATCTAAAATGAATATGATATTGTTTTCATTGATATACAAAAATTCAACAATTCTATCAATTGAGAGTCTTTGAAAATCTCTCCTTTATTGATTTACTTCTTTCATATTAACTGTCAAATCTGTGTCATTACCTACGATGTTGATTTCACTCCACCACTGACAGAAATGCTGTATGTCATGTAAAGATAAACTGCAATGATCTTACGGACCATATTATGTTGGTATCTGAGTGGTGAAAATGCTAACTCTCAACACAGTAGTGATTTAAATCTCTGTTGTATAAAAAACCACATGTTCTGCACATCACTCGGACGCCATATTTGTTGTAAGTAAAATCCAAACCGAACCGAACCGAAATCCGGAATTTGTAATCGGTGCATCGAATCGAATGGCATGAATCGCGGTGCACCGAAATTTTCGGTGCACCGCACAGCCCTAGATATGAGCACCGGTTTTATCTTTGAAGAATTTTTTGATTTTCAACTACAAACCAGTCCTTTGATCTCAAGAATGATTTATAAGGAGATGGAACTTTAATATAAAACCTTCAAATGTCGTAAATTTCTGTTAGTCAGGTATTTGGTATGACAGGTCATTAGTAAGACCCGTTGCATACTTGCATACGTGAAAAATATTTTTTTTGGTTCATCTATAGAAAAATATGTATAGAAAAATGAAGAATTCCTATGTTTCAGACATTCAACTTAATAAGAGGGCGAACGGACCATGGGCGAACAAGTTTTAGGGCGATCGGACTCTGGGCGAACGGGAATAAGGGCGAACGGCGTCATGGGCGAACGCGTTTTAGGGCGAACGAACATACATTCACCACTGAGCTACCAATTTTTTAACATGAATTCATAGATAAATATTTTAAAAATTTATAACTAATTTTTTGGTTAATTCCATAAATATTATTCCTCTCTCTAGACACAATTCAGGGTAACCCCCTGCCTTTGGGGATATAAGCACATCATTTCTTTCAGAATGGGACAATGTCAGGAGAGCTTTTGTTATTTGTTATACTCTTGGTGTTGATGGCATCTATGAACAACAGGATGTTTTTAGATTATTATTTCTGATATCATATTTGTAAATTGTTTATGAGGGGTTGTTAAAGTTTGTGGACAAAAGGACACACTTATTAAAAATTCAAAGTTATGATAAGTAAAAAATATAGGAGATGTGTAACAAGATTGTAGATTTGAACATTTTAATTTTAATTAATTTTTATAAGTATTGATTTCAGATACATGTATGACATTGCATGCTTGATCGGGGAGGGGGGCTAGAGTTAGATAATATTCTGGTCAGCACATTCGATAAACTACAGTTGTACATGGAACTCATTAAATCACTTCTTTTTCTTTCAGTGGTCTTCAACTTTTAATCTGCAAGAAGGAAATGTAATTAAAAGATGAATAAAGTATCCCTAAGAATACCAGAAGAAAGGCTGTGTTGAGAAAAACAGCCCTTCCTCAGTACCTCAGAACTAGATGATAGGCCGTGTTACTTTATGCTGAATATGACACAGTATAGAAGATCTGATCATGAAGAAGTTACACCATTGATACACTTGCCAACTGCCAAAACTACTTTCTGATAGTATGACGAGATTAGAAGATATCATGGTGTAGTCATGTCACAAACTGCAAATCAAAGATTGTCTTCCCCAGAGGATGAACAGAGTGCTTCACATGGATAACATTTCCTTTTCGAGTTTTGAAATTAGTAAGTATACAAAATATTTTAGGCCACATAGTCATAAAATTATTTTTTAGATTTCCATCCTTGCTTGGACAAAAATGGGGCAGGTGGTGTATTTTTTATTTTTCAGAATATATATTTCCCGTTCATTATACTCACATGTTGCTGTAGAGTGTAGATTACTTCATATTTTTTTTTACATTGTTTTCTTTGGACAGAAAATTTTCATACAGCAATATTATAATTGTTTTTAAGTGATTTTGAAGTACATTTTCATGTAACACTGAAGTTGAACATTCTTTTGCGCTTTTTTGAATAATAGTAATTTTTAGCTCACCTGAGCTGAAAGTTTAAATGAGCTTTTCCAATCCCCTGTTGTCCGTCTGTCTGTAAACTTTCACATTTCTGACTTCTTCTCAAGAACCACTGGGCCAATTTCAACCAAACTTGACAAAAATCATCCTTTGTGAAGGGCTTTCAAGTTTGTTCAAATAAAGGGCCACACCCCCTTTCAAAGGGAAGATATAATTACAAAATTGCAAAAATAGGGTTGGGTCATTTTAAAAATTTTCTCCTAAAGAACCACTGGGCCAGAAGAGCTGAAATTTACATGAAAGCTTTCTGACATAGTGTAGATTGAAGTTTGTTCAAATCATGACCCCCATAGGTAGGATGGGGCCACAATAGGGGATCAAATATTTTACATACAAATATAAAGGGAAAATCTTTAAAAATCATCTTCTCAAGAAACACTGGGCTAGGAAAGTACAAATTTACATAAAAACTTCCTGACATAGTGCAGATTCAGGTTTGTTAAAATCATGACCCCCTGGGGTAGAATGGGGCCATAAAAATCTTCTTCTCAAGAACCATTAGGCCAGAGTAGTTTACATAATTTACATGATGAAAGCTTCCTGACATACAGCTCTGTAGTGCAGATTCAAGTTTGTAAAAATAAAATTTCGAAAAGGTGTCGCTGTGTTTGGTGTAATTTTTGTTCGTTCTGCACAAACTTGCTCACTCAGCTTGACACAGCCTAGGTGTTCATATGTAAATTTTTTATTTTTCGTAACTTAAAATGTCGTGTAGCAATGGTGGCCAGATCAAATTTTCCTTCCAATGTTATAATAGGACTAGACATGGGTATTATTTTGCATACAATTTAAAGTATGTTTTTGCATATACACATTTTTCTAATGCCTGTACACATTGAATTATTAAACACCAGGCACGTCCTCCTATCCCCTTTACAAGCTATGTTTGTGTGGGGTTTTTTGGAGTTAGATTTTAGGTAGGAGAAATCATGGCCCCGTGAGTAGGTTGGGCCACAATACTTAAATAGGGATCAAAGTTTTAGAAGCGAATATGTAGAACAAATCTTTAAATATGGGCCAAGGTGAATCAGGTGAGCAATGTGGCCCATGGGCCTCTTGTTTGAATATGCAGTTTATGCAGGATCAGGATATGCCATTGCCGTATCTGCTAATTAATGAGTCATAATTACCATCATTGTACCACAAAGCAACAGTCACTGTACTGTAGTTCTTTTGCTTAACATTATTCAATTCAGTTTGCCATCATCTTCTTCTAGTCTAAGACACGCACACTCAATAATAAAAGTTCCAAACACAGAATTGGGAAATGGCATGGTATCGCATACTTTCACATTCAATAGCATCTCCATTAATCAATTTTAACAAGGCATACATGTGCAGTCACTTGACCAAATGCATATCACACTGCAACAGTCCTTCACAACTACCACATCTTTGGGTACCCTTATAATAGAAACATGTCAAATATAACCACAACATGCCAAAATGTTAGGGTCAGTCATTGAAATGCTCTAAATGTTTGATATACAAGCCAAATATTTGTTCTCAACTTCTTTTTTAAAAAAAAAAGGTAGAATAAAAAACAATGGGGTGGATAATTTTGAGAGGGGTGGGCGTGGATGATAATCTGTAAATATGAAATTCTATGTGGCCTTAAAGGTCATAGGAGACGGTTTTTAACAATACGTTTTCTCTCCATAATTATCAACTTTGTTTCATAGACTCCTCATAAAAATACTTTTTAAAGATTAAAAACAATATTAACTCGAAGAAATTGAAGTGCTAAGGTAGTCGGAATAGAAAATCGTTACACGATTATCGTTCCTGATTTCCTGAATTTGTGACGTCATAAGAGACCACACTCAGATTTGCGAATCAAAACAAAAGCACATCCATAGACGATTTATTCGCAACTGGAGGAGTTTTTGAATGGGGAACCATAGTTTGTTATACAAGGATATCGCTTTGAACTCATAATTAATGTAAATGCCAGCCACATCGACGATTTTTCATCGGAGGACGAAGAAGAAGATCGATCAAGATCCTATTTATTCCGAATCGGTTGAAACAATACTGACTGGTTAATGATAAATGTATGATAATTCCAGAGTACATTCTCTGATGACAATAAGAGAAATATAGATAGTTATTACTTGCGCTTTCTAATCCCATGCAGACACAGCGACGCAGCATCGGTTTTTCCCCAAAGGGGGGGGGGGTGAAGGTTGACTGACAAAAAAGGTGGGCACCCCCTCATCCCCCTTTGGTTTTATGCGCCCAAGTTCCACCCTGACTCGGATATATTTTATAGCCAGATCGAAATTTCCTTTACACACATCGTGAGTGCCGTTTTTTAAATTTATTTTCATAGGATTTTTACAAGTATCGTGTACAGCTATTTTAGTTTAACAGGTGAATCTAATAAATATAAATGGCTTTAACATTCTTTTACAATAAAATTTGCGACATTGGGGCCTACATGTATATGAAAAAATAATTTACCATAACATTAGACACTATAAGGGCTCTTTCTTGCGTATAATGGTTGGAACTGGAAGCCAGAGAAAAAACGAATTCTTCGTCTGGACCAGTTATTGAAGGAACTGTCGAAAAATCCGAATGTCCTCACTGTTTTTGTAGGCCATGCGTTATGGACGAGTCACACAGACAACTTTAGGTAGCCAAAGAATTCTGGAATATATTGAGTCATCGTGGGGTGTGGGACGATGATCGGTTCATAAGCTGTACATAGCTAGAAAATCTGCACAGTATGCAGGAACTCAGGTC